>NC_136765.1:3124529-3127029 GCF_947034865.1 Barbatula barbatula | reverse complement strand
GCTTCTCCGCGTCAGCAACACACAGAATATTTCGTAACTTGGCAACATTTCTTAGGTGGAAAAAGGCTGTTTTTGTGACATTTGAGATGTGATTTTGAAATGACAGGTTGCTGTCTAATATAAGGCCTAGATCTTTTACTGTATTTGTTGGAGTAACAGTACATCCTTCAACTTGCAGTTTATAATCAGAAATATTTGTTTTGCTTGTCTTTGGTCCGATAAGTAATATTTCTGTTTTATTAGAATTTAAAAGAAGGAAATTACAGGTCATCCAATGTTTTATATCTTCAATGCACTCTGCCAATTTGGATAGGTGGGAGGAATCATCTGGTCTTGATGAGATATATAGCTGAGTATCATCTGCATAGCAATGGAAGCTAATTCCATGTTTTTTAATAATATTTCCAAGGGGAAGCATGTATATGGAGAACAGCACGGGTCCCAGAACCGATCCCTGAGGTAATCCATAATTTACTTGCGTTAAATTGGATGATTCCCCATTTAAATGGACAAATTGATGTCTGTCTGATAAGTAAGATCTAAACCATTCTAGTGCCTGTCCCTCAATACCGGTATAGTTGTGTAAGCGATCTAGAAGTATGTTATGGTCTACGGTATCGAACGCAGCACTAAGGTCAAGCAGGACCAGGAGTGAGATGTTACCTTTATCTGATGCCATAAGCAGGTCGTTTGTAATTTTAACGAGCGCAGTTTCAGTGCTATGATACGATCTAAAGCCTGACTTAAATTTTTCGTGCATGTTGTTACTTTTTGAGAAAGAGCACAACTGAGTGCACACTACTTTTTCTAGTATTTTAGACAGGTATGGGAGATTTGAAATCGGTCTATAGTTTCCTAGTTCATTTGGATCTAAGTTTGGTTTCTTGATTAGAGGCTTAATGACGGCCATCTTAAAGGGTCCTGGGACATGGCCTAGATTAATTGACGAGTTGATAATGTTATAAATGGGCTCAATTGCAACAGGTAGTAGCTCTTTTAATAATTTAGTTGGTATGGGGTCTAGTAAGCAAGTTGTAGGTTTAGAAGTTGCGATAAGTTGAATTTAATCTTCCTGTTTTATAGGTGAAAAACCCTGTAGCCTTTCTTTTGGAGCGATGGTTGGTGCTAATTCATAGGACAGATTTGGACGTTGAGTTTTTACAATTTTGTCACGAATGTTTTCGATTTTCTCTGTAAAAAAATTCATGAATTCATTGCTACCGAGGTGCGGCGGAATAGCCAGGTCAGGTGGTGTCTGTTTATTTGTTAATTTAGCGACTGTGCTAAATAGAAACCTTGGATTCTTTTTGTTGGTTTCTATGAGGTTACGAAGATGCTCAGCCTTTGCTGCTTTTAGTGCCTTTTTATAACAATTTGCACTCTCTTTCCACGCCATTTTAAAGACTTCTAATTGCGATTTTATCCATTTGCGCTCTAGTTTGCGTGTTTCTCTTTTAAGGGCGCGAGTGGTGCTATTGTACCAAGGTGCAATATTTTTCTCATTAATCTTTTTTGACTTCGTAGGTGCAACAGCTTCTAATGTATTAGAGAAAATAGTGCCCAATTTCCTGGTCATGACATCGAGCGATTCGTTATTTATTGGTATGGTTATTAAAGGAGTCAGATCTGGCAAGCTCTTTGCGAAGCTATCTTTAGTAGCGGAGGTGATTGTTCTACCCTGTCGATAACGTGTTAAAGGGCTGATTCCAGACGTGTGCAAAGTACCCGTTATAAGATAGTGATCGGTGACATCGTCGCTTTGAGGCATAATATCTATATTGGTTAGATCGGCTCCGTGAGATATAATCAGGTCTAGTGTATGATTAAATCGATGAGTTGGTCCTTTAATGTGTTGTATTACCCCAAAAGATTGTAATAGTTCTGTAAACGCCAGTGCTAATGCATCGTTAGCGCTATCTACGTGGATATTAAAATCTCCGACAATTAGTATTTTATCAACGTTAACCAATAGGTCCGATAGGAAGTCCGCAAACTCTTTCAGAAAATCAGTATAGGGACCAGGGGGTCTATACACCGTAGCCAATGTAAAAGAAAGCAGTGGTTTTTTACTTTTGTTAGGAATAATTATGTTCAACGCAAGCACTTCAAATGATATAAATGTATGCTCTGTTCTCTGAGATACAGTAAGAAAGTTTCTAAATATTGTAGCGACGCCGCCACCCCGACCAACCGGACGTGGCTCATGCATATAACAATAACTTGGTGGGGTACACTCATTTAGGCCGAAATAATCATTTGGTTTAAGCCAGGTCTCGGTAAGACAGAGTATATCAAAACTGTTGTCCGTGATCATTTCATTTACAATAACTGCCTTTGAATTTAGTGATCTAATATTAAGTAGGCCAAACTTTATAAATTTGTTTTGGTTGTTTATTACATTGTCTTCAGGTTTAATCACGATCAGATTTTTTCTCTGACTTTTGCCAAAATGTTTACTTTGTAGTATTATTCGGGGGGGACATACAGTCTCTATATATTT
>NC_136765.1:2907029-3119529 GCF_947034865.1 Barbatula barbatula | reverse complement strand
TGCAGGGAGAAGGATGCTCTAGGACCATGATGTATTTGTCATCACGCTCCTCCCAGTCCAAAAGCCGGATGATCTCAGACAATTTAGCTCCTTCATTGGCAAGGATATGAAGAGCGATCTCGTGTGGAAGGGGGTCAGGATGATCGGGCTAGAAGGAAAACCAAGTTTATCATGATTAGCTCGAGTTTACACAAACTATAAAAACTATTATTATTGTTTAAAATGAGAAATAGTTTTCTTACAATGTTAATCTTATTAGAATACCCGAACCTGACAATTTTCACCGCCACCTGATCAACAAAACAAAACATGAATTTCAGTCGAGTCATACAGAAGTTATTCATCCTGAACAGACATATAACACATTTAAAACAATAGAGAGCATGTTAGTACTCGAAATAACAGACATCAGACACATTAAGAAGACTTGTGAAGGAAAATCTAACCTGAAGGCCGTCGCTCACACGGGTCGCTTCATAGACGGATCCAAATCCTCCTTTACCCAGAATTTTACCCATCTTATACTGACAGGAATTGATTTCTGGCAAAAGATAAATGTAGTTGACATGAAATGACAAGAAACTGTCGTTCTGTTCAAATCCTCATCCAAAACTTAATGAAAATTATTTGTCTCAGCTGTTCTGTTCTTGTTCTGATTTCGTATGATGTTAAAATAACAAGATAATCATTCATATGTTTTTACTCAAATGAAAACACAGAGCTGTATAGGAACCTCAATTTTCACAGTGTAAAATATATTCTTTAAGTTTTTGTTGGATGTTATTAGTGACCTAAAGTTAGTTTATATAAAAGTCAATTTAGCCAAATTCCATCAAAGTGCTGATTCAAGACTCCTCCAGGGACAAACTTCAGAGGCCTGAGTCTCACCATACATGTTTTTATCAGGATAGGAAGAACAATGTTCAGAAGACATTAAAACAGTGGCACAGATGTTGTGTCAAATGTGTGTGTTGTGTATGTTGGGATTATAGAAGTAAACTCACTATAAATCACATTCCCGTCCTCATTATTCTCCAGCAGGTCCGACACAGAACAGAAAGCAGAGTGAAAGCTGTCAACACTGTCTGAGTCGGACCCTGAAGAGACTGTATGCTGGGGGTCAGAGAAAGAAAGAGCCAGTGTGAAGAACCCTTCATCACTGGAGTCAGAGGAGTGATGTGAAGTCAGCAGGTCTCCGGCCTCCATCAGATCATCAGTTTCATTCAGGACTTCAGGAGTTTCCTGCATCTGATCTATAGATGGAAATGATTTCAAACACAAGACAGTTTCAATCAAATCATATTGATGATGAAAAATCAAATATAATAATGATTGTAAGGGCAGAGTTGAAGTGAAGATCCGCCGGTGTGTGTGGATCTATTAATACTAACCTTTTGACACCTCCTCAAAACAGCTGCCGATCATCTCCACACTGTTAACCTGAAACAAACAAAACTCTTGTGTATCGTCTAGATATATGACAAAAACAACAGGTTTGACTTTAAAAGAAATCTCAGCTGACCTGAAACCACTTGTGAAGCAGGATGTCTTTTAACTGAATCCGTTGATCTGGATTCTTCTGCAGGCAAGCGTGAATCAAACTGCAGCATTCTGTGCAGAAAGAAGTAAGAGGCCGTTATTACTTCAATTCAGTGGACTCTCATGTATTGTGATCTTTCTTCGGTTTTATATCATTTAGAATTACAGATCTCACCTTTGGTCAGGTCATCTTTGTTCCACCTTTTGTTGTTGATCTGCTTCCCGGTGTCTATGTCAGAAAGATTCCCGCACAACAACATGTGCAATATCAGGCCGAGTGACCACACTGTCCCGGGCAACGCGTGATACCGGCCTGTTTCCATTAACTCTGGACACCAGTAATCCATTCGGCCTGAAGGAAACAGATTTCAAGTGATTTGTACGGTTGCACTTAAGTGAGTTTAAAACTCTGTGAATCTCAATATTAAATGTAAGGAGCTCATCTGAAATGATAAAACATACCCAAATATGAACGGTAATAGGTTTTTCTCAGCCGACCAGCACGGTCAAAGTTGATGAGTTTGACATCAAATGTTTCTGTGTTAATCAGGAAGTTTTCCAGTTTGATGTCCATGTGGAAAACTCCCCGTTTGAAACATTCGATGACAGCCTTGACCGCCTGCCGTATGATGATCCGAGCTAAATCCTCAGAGATTTTTCCACCTCTGGATTCAATAAATTCACGTAAATCCATGCAGGGAGAAGGATGCTCAAGGACCATGACATATTGGCAGTTACGCTCCTCCCAATCCAAAAGTCGGATGATCTCAGGAACGTGATCTCTTTCATTGGCGAGGGTATGAATATTGATCTCTCGTGGGAGGACGTAAGGATGACCGGTCTAAAAGAAACACAATTTTATCATGATTAGCGCAATCTTACACAAACTCTATAAAAATTATGTTTTAAAATAATGATCAGTTTACTTACTTTGCCAAAAAATTCAGCAAATATGTCCTTGACAATTTTTACCGCCACCTGATCAACAAAACAAAACATGAATTACAGTCGAGTCATACAGAAGTCATTCATCCTGAACAGACATGTAACACATTTAAAACAATAGAGAGCATGTTAGTACTCCAAATAACAGACATCAGACACATTAAGAAGACTTGAAGGAAAATCTAACCTGAAGGCCGTCGCTCACACGGGTCGCTTCATAGATGGATCCGGTTCCTCCTTTATTCAGCATTTTACCCATCTTATACTGACAGTTGTTGATTTCTGTTGAAAGATAAATGTAGTTGACATCTAATCACATGTAAACCACATCCAAAACTATTTGAACAATATTTGTCTCAGTTGTTCTGATCTTGCTCTACATTTAAATGAGGCAAAAATAATTGCAAGACTGTTGCGTAAAAGATTATTGTGTTATCGATCAATAAATAAAGTTTATATAAGTCATATTCCATCAACGTGCTGATTCAAGACTCCTTCATGTCCATGCCAGAACAAATTAAGTCTCACCATACATGTTTTTATCAGGATAGGAAGAACAATGTTCAGAAGACATTAAAACAGTGGCACAGATGTTGCGTCAAATGTGTGTGTTGTGTATGTTGGGATCATAGACGTAAACTCACTATAAATCACATTCCTGTCCTTGTTCTGCTCTTCAGTCTGATTTAGGACTTCAGGAGTTTCTATAGAGGGAAACGATTTAAAAAGAAGACTGTTGAAAGCAAATTATATTGATTTTATAGTAAACATTAATCATCAATCCTGTGGATTAAACTAAAACAAACAAATACGACAAATTTGACTCAGATTCAGGATTTGTTCATTTCCCAGCAAACATCTTCCTTTCATTGAAGAAGATCAATGTGACAGACATCATGTAACATAACAATAATCATACAGAACAGAAGCTTAAGCACAACATCAGGACTATTGTCAACATTAGAGTAACAAGAAATGAGTAACTGACCCTAAACTTTTAAACGCTAGAGAACATAATCTCATAATAACGTGTTGATATTATTCACCTTCCGCTGCTCTGGGGTTTTTCCTCCACAAGCTCTTCCAGAAGATCCTCTTCTTCTTCTTCTCCTTCTCCTTCTCCTTATTCTTCCTCTTATTCTTATTCTTCTTCCTCTTCTTCTTCTTCTTCTTCTTCTTCTTCTTCTTCTTCTTCTTCTTCTCCTTCTTCTTCTTCCCCTCGTCTCTGTTTTCATCCACCTCTTCATGAACATCTGCTCGAGGTGAACGGTCGCTTTCTTCAGCCTGAGCAGATCTGCGGCCTTTTCTCCAAAACTTTCTCCCAAATCTCCTCTTCTTTCTTCCACCATCACTGTTGTCACCCACATCTGTGTCGCTAGCGCCCGCTGGTGGAGGCGAATCAGCGGTGGATTGTACAGGTAGCGTGTACACATCCCTCCGATCGCCATCAGCACTTTCAGCTTGAACGCATTTGCAAACTTTCTGACCCATTTTCACTCTCAGATAACAGCAGAAGTCAACCGTAAGCGCGCGAGGAGCAGAATGACGAGAAACGCGCAGTTTGAGGCTTTAACTGGAGTCAACATCATTGTGACGTCATGTTTGGAACTCAGAAGGTTGTCCGGACCAATCCGGTTGAGTTTCACAGCGTCTGTTTTCTCTTAAATGTATATTGTTTTCATGTATCTGTATGTTTTCATGTTAGGCTGTTTTTTGCTTGTTTTCGTCATGTTTGACACTGTGGCTTTGGTGTAGGGGAGAGCGGGGACGATAATAACGAAAAGTAACGAAAGTAACAGCGATTTACTCAGAGCCCGGACAACATTTGCGTTACAAGCTTTGACGTCACGTTCGGCACGCAACCTGACGTTGCTGCCGAATGTCACGTGATTTCGTGGTCGTTTCCCGCTGTTAGGTCCGGAAAACAGTCTGATGGGGTCTAAAGTCACAATGTGCAATTTTGCTTCAAAGGGTGAAGTTTTACAAAAGGCATTCAACACTTGAACAAAACACCACCTGGTATTACTAGACCACACTTGTGAGTAGCTCAGTGCATTTTGTTAACAACTCAAGGTTGTGGGTTGGATAAAGTGATAAAATTAAGGGTTTTAGTATAAACGCAAAAGTTGATTTGGCTTATTTTTCTTGGTTAATGATTGTTTAGAAATCTCCCAAATCTGAAATAAACACAAACAAATGAAATGAACATGTGAATGAGTCTGTCTTTACACTTTGAGGTCTCTCTCTCTTTTTACTGATCACTCAGCTGTTGTTCTTCTTTCTCACAGGTTCTTATAGCGACAGAGACAGCTAACAACATGAATACATGACAATCTTGTACATGACAGTATGAACTGACTTTGGTCTGTGAAAGATTTCTTAATAATGATCTCGTCCTGACAAACTTCAGCTGCTCCTCATCGACGTTAGTTTATCCATTTCTGAAAATACAATAGTATATTTATATTCAGCTTTATTAAGTAGTTTATTTAACATCGTCTTTTAAGTAATTGTAGTGCAGCAAAGAAGATGCAGAGAAAACACAGAGCCAACAAAAGAGTGAAAGACTTTCACACACAGCACACGACTGAACCTTTGACATTGTGTGAAACAGACAAACCGCTGCTGAATGAGTCATTTTCAATGATCTCTTGATGTTAAAGTTCATATTAAAATCACAAGTTAATAACTATGTCAACCAGTGATGTGTATGTACTATTTAAAATAGCTTATTCAGAACCTCTAGCAACACTCTGAGCCATACGGTATGTTCACTGTCAGTCCTCGAGAGCCTGAAAAACATCACCTGCACTGTTAAGAAACCGTCATTTTACACAATCTTCCTGTTTCATTTGACACTATTTTCTGTATCTCTGAAAAACTGTCAAATTACAGAAATAGAAATACAAATTTGTTTTATTTTACAGATCTGTATATTTAAAATATGGCTACAGAAACAGGCTGAAAAATGACATTTTATTTAAAATAAAGTATTTGACAAAGACTTTTCATTATGTAGCGCACAAATAAAACGGACATGTGACCTATGGTGTGACATAATATTAATGTTTATAATATAAAGGATTAAATGGTATCTTCATTACATAGTTTTTTCTAAAGTTTTTAGAAATAATAAGCATATTGATTGTTTATTTCGCTCTTTTTATTATAAAACCTGTTGTATAATATATATATATATATATATAAATAAATACCATTTACTGGAATAAAGAGAGAGAATCAAACATCACTACTCTGTCTAACCAATATTGTTCCGCTTGTTAAAGTAGTTCTGCTGCGTTCAGTGTTTTGTTACGCATTTATTCTCATAATATAGTACGATGACATCATATAATACCATTAATTATTTAAGCAGCCTAAGTACATATTTACATGACAGCTATGAAGATTTTATATGTCAGACATTTTAGAATTCGCGCAAGGATACACAAAATAGAGCAACTGCGCACGTGAGAGGACTTCACCTCAGTTTCGGATGAGAGGCGAAGCAGGTAAGATGCATATTTATATAACAATATTAATATGTGTAAGTTCTAACATCACATTTTTAATGTATATTGACCACATTTGGGAGCAGACCGGTAATCATTTAACGGTAATCTTTAAATGTAAATCTTAAAAAGTAGGCCTCGGTTGATGATGACATTACTGTGTATTTGTCCTTTTTGCGTGATTTTAATCAAGTCCTGCATTATAACATTTACTGCGTTCTATTGTATTTAAAAACTTTCAAACCTCAGTCAAAAATGAAATTATGATTTTGTGTAACGTAAACATTAAACGCTTTCCACAAATAATGTTAAATCCGTCACTTCAGTTTGTTTTTCTTCCTGCAGACACGTTGCGTGAGATGCCAAGATCAAGATCAGTGTGAACAGGTTTGGCCCACCATGTAAAGATGTCTGCAACACAGGTGTGTGTTTGAATGTGTATATAATGCAACTTTCATATTAAAGTTCACCACAAAATGTTCATTCTCGTCCTCATGTCTCGTCCTCAAAGCCTTAAGACTTGTTCATCTACAAAACAAGAAAATATCTTGTCAATGAAATCAGAGAGCTTTCAGTCCCTCCACTGACAGACTGTTCAACTAAATACATGTAAATACTTGTCTTTTTGGTCAGTGCATTGTGTACTAAATGCCTTTAAGGGACATTTCGCTCTATTTGAAATCTAGATATAGTATTTTATGATAAAAAAAGACTAGGCACTTATGGGGGTAAAAACTGGCAACCAGTGGATCTACCAACTAATGAAATGCCTGTTTCGTTCGTTCTTCTTGTTTCGTACTTCAAGTGTAGTGACAAGAGTGCGGAGATGGAGACCATTTTCAGGGAAATGGAAACATCAAGTAACAATGTGGAGAATGTCAACACGGCAGGGCTGCTTGAGCTACTTGTCAAGTACTTCAGAGAGAAAGAGGATCAGACGTTTCGTAAAGCTGATCGGACAACCTTGCCTGATGAAGTGGACTGTGCTGCACTTCCAAGTACACCCTGCATAATGGTGTGTGGTATGTTTAAAAGTTGAAAGCTATATTTAATATTTGTTGGAATTCATGTTCTGTTTTGTCACAGTGTTATATATCTCTTTTTTCTTTTATGTTACAACAGGACGTTCTCCTTTAACTGCAGAGTACTTTCTGTTACCTGTGGACCAGGTCATAGTTAACAGCCACATCACCATCTTCAGTGATGCTGTCAGGTGTATGTTTGCCTCATACTACTGCTTGAACATTTCCTATCCAGCTGAGCAAAGAGCAACATTGGATCAGGCAAAGGTAAGAAAGAAGCTAATCAGTCAGTACACTCACTCGCTCGTTCACTCACTCGCTCGCTCACTCACAAACACACTCACTCACTCACAAACACACATCATCACACACACACACACACTCACTCTCAAACACACATCACCACACACACTCACTCTCAAACACACATCACCACACACACTCACTCACTCACAAACGCACATCACCACACACACTCACAAACGCACATCACCACACACACTCACAAAAACACATCATCACACACACTCACTCACAAACACACATCATCACATACATTCACTCTCAAACACACAAAACCACACACACTCACTCTCAAACACACATCATCACACACACTCACTCTCAAACACACATCATCACACACACTCACTCACAAACACACATCATCACACACACTCACTCACAAACACACATCATCACACACACACACTCACTCACTCACAAACACACATCATCACACACACTCACTCACAAACACACATCATCACACACACTCACTCACAAACACACATCATCACACACACTCACTCACAAACACACATCACCACACACACTCACTCACAAACACACATCATCAGAAACACACATCATCACACACACTCACTCACAAACACACATCATCACACACACTCACTCACAAACACACATCATCACTCACTCACTCACTCACTCACTCACTCACTCACTCACTACCTCACTCACAAACACACACACTCACTCACAAACACACATCATCAGAAACACACATCATCACACACACTCACTCACAAACACACATCATCACACACACTCACTCACAAACACACATCATCACTCACTCACTCACTCACTCACTCACTCACTCACTCACTCACAAACACACTCACTCACTCTCAAACATACTCACTCACTCTCAAACAAACATCACCACACACACTCACTCTCAAACACACATCACCACACACACTCACTCACAAACGCACATCACCACACACACTCACAAACGCACATCATCACACACACTCACTCTCAAACACACATCATCACACACACACACTCACAAACACACATCATCACATACATTCACTCTCAAACACACATCACCACACACACTCACTCTCAAACACACATCATCACACACACTCACTCTCAAACACACATCATCACACACACTCACTCACAAACACACATCATCACACACACTCACTCACAAACACACATCATCACACACACTCACTCACAAACACACATCACCACACACACTCACTCACAAACACACATCATCACACACACTCACTCACAAACACACATCATCACACACACTCACTCACAAACACACATCATCAGAAACACACATCATCACACACACACACTCACTCACAAACACACATCATCACACACACTCACTCACAAACACACATCACAACACACACTCACTCTCAAACAAACATCATCACACACACTCACTCACAAACACACATCATCACACACACTCACTCACAAACGCACATCATCACACACACTCACTCACTCACTCACTCACTCACAAACACACATCACCACACACACTCACTCACAAACACACATCATCACACACACTCACTCACAAACACACATCATCACACACACTCACTCACAAACACACATCATCAGAAACACACATCATCACACACACTCACTCACAAACACACATCATCACACACACTCACTCACAAACACACATCACAACACACACTCACTCACAAACACACATCACCACACACACTCACTCACAAACACACATCATCAGAAACACACATCATCACACACACTCACTCACAAACACACATCATCACACACACTCACTCACAAACACACATCACCACACACACTCACTCACAAACACACATCACAACACACACTCACTCACAAAAACACATATCACAACACACACTCACTCACAAACACACATCATCACACACACTCACTCACAAACACACATCATCACACACACTCACTCACAAACACACGTCATCATTACACACACTCACTCACAAACACACGTCATCATTACACACACTCACTCACAAACACACATCATCACACACACACTCACTCACAAACACACGTCATCACACACACTCACTCACAAACACACATCATCATTACACACACTCACTCACAAACACACATCATAACACACACTCACTCACAAACACATATCACCACACACACACACACACACACACACACACACACACTCACTCACAAACACACATCATCAGAAACACACATCATCACACACACTCACTCACAAACACACATCACCACACACACTCACTCACAAACACACATCATCACACACACTCACTCACAAACACACATCATCACGTACATTCACTCACAAACACACATCATCACATACACTCACTCACAAACACACATCATCAGAAACACACATCGTCACACACACACACTCACTCACAAACACACATCATCACACTCCCTCACAAACACACATCATCACATACACTCACTCACAAACACACATCATCACACTCACTCACTCACAAACACACATCATCACACACACACACTCACTCACAAACACACATCATCAGAAACACACATCATCACACACACTCACTCACTCAAAAACACACATCATCACACTCCCTCACAAACACACATCATCACATACACTCACTCACAAACACACATCATCACATACACTCACTCACAAACACACATCATCACACACGCTCACTCACAAACACACATCATCACAAACACACATCATCACACTCCCTCACAAACACACATCATCACATACACTCACTCACAAACACACATCATCACATACACTCACATACAAACACACATCATCACACACACTCACTCACTCACAAACACACATCATCACACTCATTCTCAAACACACATCATCACACACACTCACCCACAAACACACATCACCACATACACTCACTCACAAACACACATCATCAGAAACACACATCATCACACACACACACTCACTCACAAACACACATCATCACACACACTCACTCACAAACACACATCACCACACACACTCACTCACAAACACACATCACCACATACACTCACTCACAAACACACATCACCACACACACTCACTCACAAACACACATCATCACACACACTCACTCACAAACACACATCATCACACACACTCACTCACAAACACACATCATCACACACTCACTAACAAACACACATCATCACATACACTCACTCACAAACACACATCATCACACACACTCACTCACAAACACACATCATCACACACACTCACTCACTCACTCACAAACACACATCATCACACACACACACTCACTCACAAACACATATCATCACACACACTCACTCACAAACACACATCACCACACACACTCACTCACAAACACACATCACCACACACACTCACTCACAAACACACATCACCACACACACTCACTCACAAACACACATCATCACACACACTCACTCACAAACACACATCATCACACACACTCACTCACAAACACAAGTCATCACACACACTCAAACACACATCATCACACACACACATCATCACACACACTCACTCAGAAACACACATCATCACACATACACACTCACTCAGAAACACACATCATCACACACACACACTCACTCACAAACACACATCATCACACACACACACTCACTCACTCACAAACACACATCATCACACATACACACTCACTCACAAACACACATCATCACACACACTCACTCACTCACAAACACACATCATCACACACACTCACTCACAAACACACATCATCACACACACTCACTCACAAACACACATCATCACACACACTCACTCACAAACACATATCATCACACACACTCACTCACAAACACACATCACCACACACACTCACTCACAAACACACATCACCACACACACTCACTCACAAACACACACTCACTCACAAACACACATCATCACACACACTCACTCACAAACACACATCATCACACACACTCACTCACAAACACAAGTCATCACACACACTCAAACACACATCATCACACACACACATCACACACACTCACTCAGAAACACACATCATCACACACGCTCACTCAGAAACACACATCATCACACACACACACTCACTCACAAACACACATCATCACACACACACACTCACTCACAAACACACATCATCACACATACACACTCACTCACAAACACACATCATCACACACACTCACTCACAAACACACATCATCACACACACTCACTCACAAACACACATCATCACACACACTCACTCACAAACACATATCATCACACACACTCACTCACAAACACACATTACCACACACACTCACTCACAAACACACATCATCACACACACTCACTCACAAACACACATCATCACACACACTCACTCACAAACACACATCATCACACACACTCACAAACACACATCATCACACACACTCAAACACACATCATCACACACACACACTCACTCACAAACACACATCATCACACACACTCACTCACAAACACACATCATCACACACACTCACTCACTCACAAACACACATCATCACACACACTCACAAACACACATCATCACACTCACTCACAAACACACATCATCACATACACTCACTCACAAACACACATCATCACACACACTCACTCACTCACAAACACACATCATCACACTCACTCACAAACACACATCATCACACACACTCACTCTCAAACACACATCATCACACACACTCACTCACAAACACACATCATCACACACACTCAAACACACATCATCACATACACTCACTCACAAACACACATCACCACACACACTCACTCTCAAACACACATCATCACACACACTCACTCTCAAACACACATCATCACACACACTCACTCACAAACACACATCATCACACACACTCACAAACACACATCATCACACACACTCACTCACAAACACACATCATCACATACACTCACTCACAAACACACATCACCACACACACTCACTCACAAACACACATCACCACACACACTCACTCACAAACACACATCATCACACACACTCACTCACAAACACACATCATCACACACACTCACTCACAAACACACATCATCACACACACTCAAACACACATCATCACACACACACACACACTCACTCAGAAACACACATCATCACACACACTCACTCACACTCAAACACACATCATCACACACACTCACTCACAAAAACACATCACCACACACACTCACTCACAAACACACATCATCACACACACTCACTCACAAACACACATCATCCCACACACTCACTCACAAACACACATCATCACACACACTCACTCACAAACACACATCATCACACACACACACTCACTCACTCACAAACACACATCATCACACACACTCACTCACAAACACACATCATCACACACACTCACTCACAAACACACATCATCACACACACTCACTCACAAACACACATCACCACACACACTCACTCACAAACACACATCATCAGAAACACACATCATCACACACACTCACTCACAAACACACATCATCACACACACTCACTCACAAACACACATCATCACTCACTCACTCACTCACTCACTCACTCACTCACTCACTCACTACCTCACTCACAAACACACACACTCACTCACAAACACACATCATCAGAAACACACATCATCACACACACTCACTCACAAACACACATCATCACACACACTCACTCACAAACACACATCATCACTCACTCACTCACTCACTCACTCACAAACACACTCACTCACTCTCAAACACACTCACTCACTCTCAAACAAACATCACCACACACACTCACTCTCAAACACACATCACCACACACACTCACTCACAAACGCACATCACCACACACACTCACAAACGCACATCATCACACACACTCACTCTCAAACACACATCATCACACACACACACTCACAAACACACATCATCACATACATTCACTCTCAAACACACATCACCACACACACTCACTCTCAAACACACATCATCACACACACTCACTCTCAAACACACATCATCACACACACTCACTCACAAACACACATCATCACACACACTCACTCACAAACACACATCATCACACACACTCACTCACAAACACACATCACCACACACACTCACTCACAAACACACATCATCACACACACTCACTCACAAACACACATCATCACACACACTCACTCACAAACACACATCATCAGAAACACACATCATCACACACACACACTCACTCACAAACACACATCATCACACACACTCACTCACAAACACACATCACAACACACACTCACTCTCAAACAAACATCATCACACACACTCACTCACAAACACACATCATCACACACACTCACTCACAAACGCACATCATCACACACACTCACTCACTCACTCACTCACAAACACACATCACCACACACACTCACTCACAAACACACATCATCACACACACTCACTCACAAACACACATCATCACACACACTCACTCACAAACACACATCATCAGAAACACACATCATCACACACACTCACTCACAAACACACATCATCACACACACTCACTCACAAACACACATCACAACACACACTCACTCACAAACACACATCACCACACACACTCACTCACAAACACACATCATCAGAAACACACATCATCACACACACTCACTCACAAACACACATCATCACACACACTCACTCACAAACACACATCACCACACACACTCACTCACAAACACACATCACAACACACACTCACTCACAAAAACACATATCACAACACACACTCACTCACAAACACACATCATCACACACACTCACTCACAAACACACATCATCACACACACTCACTCACAAACACACGTCATCATTACACACACTCACTCACAAACACACGTCATCATTACACACACTCACTCACAAACACACATCATCACACACACACTCACTCACAAACACACGTCATCACACACACTCACTCACAAACACACATCATCATTACACACACTCACTCACAAACACACATCATAACACACACTCACTCACAAACACATATCACCACACACACACACACACACACACACACACACACACACACTCACTCACAAACACACATCATCAGAAACACACATCATCACACACACTCACTCACAAACACACATCACCACACACACTCACTCACAAACACACATCATCACACACACTCACTCACAAACACACATCATCACGTACATTCACTCACAAACACACATCATCACATACACTCACTCACAAACACACATCATCAGAAACACACATCGTCACACACACACACTCACTCACAAACACACATCATCACACTCCCTCACAAACACACATCATCACATACACTCACTCACAAACACACATCATCACACTCACTCACTCACAAACACACATCATCACACACACTCACTCACAAACACACATCATCAGAAACACACATCATCACACACACTCACTCACTCAAAAACACACATCATCACACTCCCTCACAAACACACATCATCACATACACTCACTCACAAACACACATCATCACATACACTCACTCACAAACACACATCATCACACACGCTCACTCACAAACACACATCATCACAAACACACATCATCACACTCCCTCACAAACACACATCATCACATACACTCACTCACAAACACACATCATCACATACACTCACATACAAACACACATCATCACACACACTCACTCACTCACAAACACACATCATCACACTCATTCTCAAACACACATCATCACACACACTCACCCACAAACACACATCACCACATACACTCACTCACAAACACACATCATCAGAAACACACATCATCACACACACACACTCACTCACAAACACACATCATCACACACACTCACTCACAAACACACATCACCACACACACTCACTCACAAACACACATCACCACATACACTCACTCACAAACACACATCACCACACACACTCACTCACAAACACACATCATCACACACACTCACTCACAAACACACATCATCACACACACTCACTCACAAACACACATCATCACACACTCACTAACAAACACACATCATCACATACACTCACTCACAAACACACATCATCACACACACTCACTCACAAACACACATCATCACACACACTCACTCACTCACTCACAAACACACATCATCACACACACACACTCACTCACAAACACATATCATCACACACACTCACTCACAAACACACATCACCACACACACTCACTCACAAACACACATCACCACACACACTCACTCACAAACACACATCACCACACACACTCACTCACAAACACACATCATCACACACACTCACTCACAAACACACATCATCACACACACTCACTCACAAACACAAGTCATCACACACACTCAAACACACATCATCACACACACACATCATCACACACACTCACTCAGAAACACACATCATCACACACACTCACTCAGAAACACACATCATCACACACACACACTCACTCACAAACACACATCATCACACACACACACTCACTCACTCACAAACACACATCATCACACATACACACTCACTCACAAACACACATCATCACACACACTCACTCACTCACAAACACACATCATCACACACACTCACTCACAAACACACATCATCACACACACTCACTCACAAACACACATCATCACACACACTCACTCACAAACACATATCATCACACACACTCACTCACAAACACACATCACCACACACACTCACTCACAAACACACATCACCACACACACTCACTCACAAACACACACTCACTCACAAACACACATCATCACACACACTCACTCACAAACACACATCATCACACACACTCACTCACAAACACAAGTCATCACACACACTCAAACACACATCATCACACACACACATCACACACACTCACTCAGAAACACACATCATCACACACGCTCACTCAGAAACACACATCATCACACACACACACTCACTCACAAACACACATCATCACACACACACACTCACTCACAAACACACATCATCACACATACACACTCACTCACAAACACACATCATCACACACACTCACTCACAAACACACATCATCACACACACTCACTCACAAACACACATCATCACACACACTCACTCACAAACACATATCATCACACACACTCACTCACAAACACACATTACCACACACACTCACTCACAAACACACATCATCACACACACTCACTCACAAACACACATCATCACACACACTCACTCACAAACACACATCATCACACACACTCACAAACACACATCATCACACACACTCAAACACACATCATCACACACACACACACACTCACTCACAAACACACATCATCACACACACTCACTCACAAACACACATCATCACACACACTCACTCACTCACAAACACACATCATCACACACACTCACAAACACACATCATCACACTCACTCACAAACACACATCATCACATACACTCACTCACAAACACACATCATCACACACACTCACTCACTCACAAACACACATCATCACACTCACTCACAAACACACATCATCACACACACTCACTCTCAAACACACATCATCACACACACTCACTCACAAACACACATCATCACACACACTCAAACACACATCATCACATACACTCACTCACAAACACACATCACCACACACACTCACTCTCAAACACACATCATCACACACACTCACTCTCAAACACACATCATCACACACACTCACTCACAAACACACATCATCACACACACTCACAAACACACATCATCACACACACTCACTCACAAACACACATCATCACATACACTCACTCACAAACACACATCACCACACACACTCACTCACAAACACACATCACCACACACACTCACTCACAAACACACATCATCACACACACTCACTCACAAACACACATCATCACACACACTCACTCACAAACACACATCATCACACACACTCAAACACACATCATCACACACACACACACACTCACTCAGAAACACACATCATCACACACACTCACTCACACTCAAACACACATCATCACACACACTCACTCACAAAAACACATCACCACACACACTCACTCACAAACACACATCATCACACACACTCACTCACAAACACACATCATCCCACACACTCACTCACAAACACACATCATCACACACACTCACTCACAAACACACATCATCACACACACACACACTCTCAAACACACATCATCACACTCACTAACAAACACACATCATCACACACACTCACTCACTCTCAAACACACATCATCACTCACTCTCAAACACACATCATCACACACACTCACTCACTCTCAAACACACATCATCACACACACTCACTCACTCTCAAACACACATCATCACACACACACACACACACACTCACTCACAAACACACATCATCACACACACTCACTCACTCTCAAACACACATCATCACACACACTCACTCACTCTCAAACACACATCATCACACACACTCACTCACTCACTCTCAAACACACATCATCACACACACTCACTCACAAACACACATCATCACACTCACTAACAAACACACATCATCACACACACTCACTCACAAACACACATCATCACACACACTCACTCACTCACAAACACACATCATCACACTCACTCTCAAACACACATCATCACACACACTCACTCACTCTCAAACACACATCATCACACACACTCACTCACTCTCAAACACACATCATCACACACACTCACTCACCCTCAAACACACATCATCACACACACACACTCACTCACAAACACACATCATCACACTCACTCTCAAACACACATCATCACACACACTCACTCACTCTCAAACACACATCATCACACACACTCACTCACTCACAAACACACATCACCACACACACTCACTCACAAACACACATCACACACACACACAAACACACATCATCACACACACTCACTCACAAACACACATCACACACACACTCACTCACTCACAAACACACATCATCACACACACTCACTCACAAACACACATCATCACACACACACACAAACACACATCATCACACACACTCACTCACAAACACACATCACACACACACTCACTCACAAACACACATCATCACACACACTCACTCACAAACACACATCACACACACACTCACTCACAAACACACATCATCACACACACTCACTCACAAACACACATCACCACACACACTCACTCACAAACACACATCATCACACACACACACAAACACACATCATCACACACACTCACTCACAAACACACATCACACACACACTCACTCACAAACACACATCATCACACACACTCACTCACAAACACACATCACACACACACTCACTCACAAACACACATACTCAAATACCAAAGTCTTATAAAAGCTTTTCTCACTTGAAAGACAACAATAAAATGTTTTTGGTTCGCTGGTTTTCACACTGAAATTAGCCTAAATAATATAAAATTGAACTGCAGGTTATTTTTATGTTATATGCTTTAAAGTTTTTTAAGTGATTGTGTTGTAGTGGTACATTTTACCATAATATATATACGAAAATATGCCATATGCTGGCACTACCGCTCCCCCTTGTGTCTACTATATAGATGTGCGATAATTGCGATGATCTGAAACCATCATGACGATTATCGTGACACCCCTGATTGTCGTAAGGGTACAGTTGTGCCACAGGTGTGTGTTCGCTTATTATAGACATGACGCAGCGCTGTTTATACTTACTGAACCTCCAACCGGCTGTCAATCACCTTACCTGTGTCTCAACCTAACTTACCTGAAACAAACAAAACTCTTGTGTATTGCCTACATCAGTCATCCTCAACAGGCAGACTGCGGTCCGGATCCGGACCTTTGCTTCGTTCCATCCGGACCACGAGACAGTTTACAGTTTTTCTCGATTGTTTACACACAAATATTGGTATTTGAGACACAATGACCACAACATGTAACTCATTCACCAACCCCCTGAACCAATTCTGCTAAACTACAAGCACAATTCCTGCTTTACACTCACATTGCACTTCTAAAACACACTTTTTTCCAAACACTACACACAATTCTCTGCATTTGGCACAATTTTCAGGCAGAGAAATCTCTTGTTTTCACAAGGAACACACTGCCATTCAAATATGAACACTGACTCATCACATGTGTAAACACCTGTCACAAACGTGTAAACCCCTTCTCCAAGCTATGGAAGATGCATGTGGAGATATAGCAGCTGATGCTTTTCATGGCTGGACTGAAAAACATTGCTTGTGATGTGGATGAGGTGCTGTTGCCAGACCCAAACCGAAGAGAAGATGCAGCATAGTTTTTTAACTGTAACTGTATACAGTAAATTCTTCTGTTGTTTTGTATGTACACCACTGTATGTGCATCTTTGCTCTTTATATGGTTCAGTGTTACACTTACTACAGACAGTACATAAGTGTGTTGTAAAATGTATAAATGTCTATTCATATGATGGTTTGTGTGTGTCATTTGAAAACAAAATACAATTTTGAGAAGAAAAAACATTGTTTTGAATGTGAAGTTTAATTTTGCAGGAGAATTGAGGGGTTTTGCCAATTGTGTTTGTGTTTTTTGATTTGTGTGGAGAGTTCTGAGAATATGAGGCATGCTTTCAGAAAATGTGTGTAAACAATTGAGAAAAACTGTAAACCATTTAATACTTTTGACTATTTCGGTTGTGTAAATTGAGCGGCTGGTCTTCACAACGGATAATCACATCACACGCGCTCTCATGAACATTATGCACTTCATCTTTTCCCGCCATATCCTCTAATATCTCATCATTTTAACCCTTTCCGCTCCACGCGCTGCTTCTCTCCTGCAAATTACGCGCCACAAGAAGAGCAGCACACACGAGATTATTTTAACACCACTAGTGCAGACACGCAGAGCAGGTAAATGGACACACAACAGTAAATAAAATGCAGCGAATATTAAAGCAGTCTGTTTACTGTTTGATATATGTCTCCGAACTTTCAAATAGTTTTGTGATATTCTATTAGCCATAACGTATTTTAATTAGCATTATTGATCAGCATGTAAACATTTGTGACCCTGTGGGAACCCGGGCTAACATCTCATAATCCAATTGATTATTATAACATGCATCAAAGCTAAATTTCAAGCATTAATTTCACTAGATTTTGGTATTATCCCGTCAATATTGAATATATTGTTATATTTTCACAGAATATTCTGTAGGATGATTTTATGAAGGACATTTGCTGGGTTCACATTTTGTAATGAACAATGTTTTAATTGGACAATTATTTAAAGATAGAAGTAGTTCTGGTATGAAAGTGAAAAGGTGACAAAGGCACGGAAAGGCTAATTTAGTTAGTAACTCTGTTTTCTGTCTATTATTTTAATTGTTTTATAGCATTTTAATTGTTACATTACATTTGCTGTTTGCATGTTTTTAGTAGGTGTTATTTACCTGAGCCTATACATACATATATCAGAGCCTATACATACATATATCCAAATATTAAATAAATGGCCTGATAAAAGATCATATCCTTTATCCAACTGGGCTAAATTGATTAAATATTTATTTATTTTCAAAAAAACATTGTCCGGACCTCTTTTTGGAAGAAAATGTAAAGACCGGACCTCTTGGAACTTTAATTGAATACCCCTGGCCTACATACTGTCATGGCCAAAATTGTTGGCTCCCGGAAATTTTTCCAGAAAATCAAGTATTTCACAGAAAAGTATTGCATCAACACATGTTTTGCTATACACACGTTTATTCCCTTTGTGTGTATAGGAACAAAACAAAAACAAAAAGGAGGGAAAAAAGCCAATTTGACAATGTCACACAAAACTCCAAATATTCCCTGGACAAAATGATTGGTACCCTTTCAAAATTGTGGATAAATCAGTTTATGAACATTTAAATGAAATGCTATGGCAGGAGACCCAGGAGGACCCCACTGCTGACACAGAGACATAAAAAAGCAAGACTACAGTTTGCCAAAATGTACGTGAGTAATCCAAAATCTTTCTGGGAAAACGTCTTGTGGACAGATGAGACCAAAATAGAGCTTTTTGGTAAATGACGGACATTTAAGCCACGTCCAGCGTGGTCAAAATTGAAGAGAGGCCAGTCAAAGTAAATTGAAGTTTATTGATCAGAAGATTTCAAAAATACAGCGCTGGGTTGTCTCAGACTCAACGTCTTACAAACAACCAACAACAACCCCGGAAAACAGTTTCACAACATATTTATAGTATTTGTCGACGGTATCTCTTCTCCCTGTTGGGTGCGTTGTTGCCTGGTATTCGTCCAATCAGCTCTCACTCCTTTGCTCTCAGAGTTTCTGCAAAACATTACATGACAACCCACACACCCCAATTCTGCCCAACAACAACATATTTTAAGTCCGGCAATGAAATGTATGTGTGTGTGTGTTTGCATTCTTTCTCCTCTCGTTGCATGACATTTATCTCTTCTCTGCATACACATCCTCTATCGTCGCACCTTCATACTCACACACACATACCATTTCCTCTAGAAACACATTTAATATCAGTCCTTAGCTCTGGGTTAACTCAACTCACACACTGGTTATATTTTAAAGTTAATGGTTGAAAGTTAATGGTTATTGTAAGCAAGCAATGAAATAGTAAAACACATCAAAAAGTAATAATATATGTGAAACACATTAATAAAAAACCCTCATAAAGCACTTCTACTGTTTACCGAAAACAGAATGAGGCCTACAAAGAATATGGTGGAGGTTCAAAAAATATTTTTTGGGTTGTTTTGCTGCCTCTGGTACTGGGTACCTTGACTGTGTGCAAGGCATAATGAAATCTGAGGATTCCTGTAGGGCCCAGTGTCAGAAAGCTGGGTTTGTGTCCGAGATTGTGGGTCTTCCAGCAGGACAATGACCCCAAACATACTTCAAAAAGCACCCAGAAATGGATGGCAACAAAGCGCTGGAGAGTTCTGAAGTGGCCAGCAATGAGTCCAGATCTAAATCCCATTAAACACCTGTGGAGAGATCTTAAAATTGCTGTTGGGAAAAGGCACCCTTCTAATATGAGAGACCTGGAGCAGTTCAGAAATTCCGGGTGAGAGGTGAAAGGTTATAGGCGATTGATTTCAGTTATTTCTTCCAAAGGGTGTGTAACCAAATATTAAGTTAAGGGTGCCAATCATTTTGTCCAGGCCATTTTTGGAGTTTTGTGTGACATTGTCAAATTGGCTTTTTTCCCTTCTTTTTTTTGTTTTGTTCCAATACAGACTTCAGAAGTTCACCTGCGCAGATAACAGTGATGTTGATAGGGATAATAAAGAGAGCTTGGGTATGAAGGTTATTCGTATTTGGCGTGCTGTCCGGGAAGCGGGCTCCAAGCTCGCCAGATCTATCCGAACCCGAAACACTACACCTTGGTCAGGGTGAGTGTGCCGAGCTCGGAACTGGTTTGAGCCCAGAGCACACCCCACGGGGCTCTTGCAAGAAAATGAGTTTAGGAGAGGAGCCGGGGTGGAGGAGAGATGCTTAATCTTAGGAGATCGAGCTGGTAAGAAGGTTTCCCTATTTATGAGTGTGACTGATTGTGTATGTGCGGTGATTGCTGATTGTAGACCAGCCGGCTGATTATATGCTCCGGCTCCTCCCGAACTTTGTTAATTAAACATCATAAAGGGAATAAACATGTGTATAGCAAAACATGTGTTAATGCAATACTTGATTTTCTGAGCCCACAATTTTGGCCATGACTGTATATGACTATCACAACAGTAGTGTATGTGTATACGTATATGTTCATGAATGTATATGTATGTACAGTCATATATCTTAGCTGACCTTAGACCTGAAACCACTCATGAAGCAGGATGTCTTTTATGTGAATCCGTCGACGTGGATCGCAAGCGATAATAAACCTGCAGCATTCTGTGCAGAAAGATGGAAGAGGCCGTTGTTACATCAAACTGAAAATGAATCACTGTCATATAAAACAGAACAAAGATAGAAATAATTTACATCACCTTTGGTCAAGTCACCTCTGTTCCAATTATTGTCGTTGATCTCGTGTGAGATGTATTTTCCTGAAAGTTCCCCGCCCACCAATCTGTTCAACATCCGGCCGAGTGACCACACCGTCGCTGGCAATGCGTGACACACGTCTGTTTTGAGCAGCTCAGGGCAGCCGTATGCCCATGGGTCTAAAGAAAAAGATTTCATGTGATTTCTACCTTTGCATCAACACTAAAAGTGAGTGAAGGCTGACATCTAAATATTAATGTAAAAAGCTTGTCAGAAGTAATAAAACATATCTGTCAATCTTTTGTAACTTGTTTTTTTTTTAGTAGAGCGTTGCACGCAAAGTCAATGAGTTTGACCTCAAATGTTTCAGTGTTAATCAGGAACATGGTTTTCACAGTGTAAAATATATTCTTTAAGTTTTTGTTGGATGTTATTAGTGACCTAAAAAATAAGTTTATATCAAAGTCAATTTAGCCAAATTCCATCAAAGTGCCGATTCAAGACTCATCCAGGGACAAACTTCAGAGGCCTGAGTCTCACCATACATGTTTTTATCAGGACAGGAAGAACAATGTTCAGAAGACATTAAAACAGTGGCACAGATGTTGTGTCAAATGTGTGTGTTGTGTATGTTGGGATTATGGAAGTAAACTCACTATAAATCACATTCCCGTCCTCATTATTCTCCAGCAGGTCCGACACAGAACAGAAAGCGGAGTGAAAGTTGTCAACACTGTCTGAGTCGGACCCTGAAGAGACTGTATGCTGGGGGTCAGAGAAAGAAAGAGCCGGTGTGAAGAACCCTTCCTCACTGGAGTCAGAGGAGTGATGTGAAGTCAGCAGGTCTCTTTCATTCAGGACTTCAGGAGTTTCCTGCATCTGATCTATAGATGGAAATGATTTCAAACACAAGACAGTTTCAATCAAATCATATTGATGATGAAAAATCAAATATAATAATGATTGTAAAGGCAGCGTTGAAGCGAAGATCCGCTGGTGTGTGTGGATCTATTAATACTAACCTTTTGACACCTCCTCAAAACAGCTGCCGATCATCTCCACACTGTTAACCTGAAACAAACAAAACTCTTGTGTATCGTCTAGATATATGACAAAAACAACAGGTTTGACTTTAAAAGAAATCTCAGCTGACCTGAAACCACTTGTGAAGCAGGATGTCTTTTAACTGAATCCGTTGATCTGGATTCTTCTGCAGGCAAGCGTGAATCAAACTGCAGCATTCTGTGCAGAAAGAAGCAAGAGGCCGTTATTACTTCAATTCAGTGGACTCTCATGTATTGTGATCTTTCTTCGGTTTAATATCATTTAGAATTACAGATCTCACCTTTGGTCAGGTCATCTTTGTTCCACCTTTTGTTGTTGATCTGCTTCCCGGTGTCTATGTCAGGAAGATTCCCGCACAACAACATGTGCAATATCAGGCCGAGTGACCACACTGTCCCGGGCAACGCGTGATACCGGCCTGTTTCCATTAACTCTGGACACCAGTAATCCATTCGGCCTGAAGGAAACAGATTTCAAGTGATTTGTACGGTTGCACTTAAGTGAGTTTAAAACTCTGTGAATCTCAATATTAAATGTAAGGAGCTCATCTGAAATGATAAAACATACCCAAATATGAACGGTAATAGGTTTTTCTCAGCCGACCAGCACGGTCAAAGTTGATGAGTTTGACATCAAATGTTTCTGTGTTAATCAGGAAGTTTTCCAGTTTGATGTCCATGTGGAAAACTCCCCGTTTGAAACATTCGATGACAGCCTTGACCGCCTGCCGTATGATGATCCGAGCTAAATCCTCTGAGATTTTTCCTCCTCTGCATTCAATAAATTTAAACAAGTCCATGCAGGGAGAAGGATGCTCAAGGACCATGACATGTTGGCAGTAACGCTCCTCCCAATCCAAAAGTCGGATGATCTCAGGAACGTGATCTCTTTCATTGGCGAGGGTATGAATATTGATCTCTCGTGGAAGGACGTAAGGATGACCGGACTACAAGAAACACAATTTTAGCACGATTAGCACGATCTTACACAAACTCTATAAAAACTATGACGATGTTTTAAAATGATGATCAGTTTACATTCTTTTCCAATGAAATCAGCAAATATGTCCTCGACAATTTTCACCGCCACCTGATCAACAAAACAAAACATGATTTACAGTCGAGTCATACAGTGTGTTTGAGAAACTGAACCTAAACTTTTAAACGCTAGAGAACATAATCTCATAATAACGTGTTGATATTATTCACCTTCAGGACTTCTGTCAGACTCTTCTTCTCTCTCACTTTCAGCTCCTCTGGAGTTTTTTCTCCACAAGCTCTTCCAGAAGCTCTTCTTCTTCTTCCCCTCATCTCTGTTTTCATCCACCTCTTCATGAACATCTGCTCGAGGTTAACGGTCGCTTTCATCAGCCTGAGCAAATCTGCGGCCTTTCCTCCAAAACTTTCTCCCAAATATCCTCTTCCTCCTTCCACCATCACTGTTGTCACCCACATCTGTGTCGCTAGCGCCCAATGGTGGAGGCGAATCAGCGGTGGATTGTACAGGTAGCGTGTACACATCCCTCCGATCGCCATCAGCACTTTCAGCTTGAACGCATTTGCAAACTTTCTGACCCATTTTCACTCTCAGGTAACAGCAGAAGTCAACCGTAAGCGCGCGAGGAGCAGAATGACGAGAAACGCGCAGTTTGAGACTTTAACTGGAGTCAGATCATTGTGACGTCATGTTTGGAACTCTGAAGGCTAGCACTTATCTGATGGTTGAGTTTTAGCGTCTGTTTTCTTTTAAAGTTATATTTTTTTCATGTATCTGTATTGATTTCATGTTGATATTTGAATGTTTTGGTCATGTTGGAGGACACTGTGGCTTTGGTGTAAGTCAGTCAGTTGGTGTAAGTCAAGTGGGTCAGCTCATGACTGAAGGGCCCTTGAGCAAGGCACCTTACCCCTGATTGCTCTGCAGTAATGTGCCACTGTATAAAACTACTTGTAAGTTGCTTTGGATAAAAGCGTCTGCCAAATGAATAAATGTAAATAAATGTGTAGGGGAGAGCGGGGACGATAATAACGCCGGATGAAAGTAACAGCGATTTACTCAGAGCCCGGACTACATTTATATTACAAGCTTTGACGTGACATTCTGCACGCAACCTTTGACGTTGCTGCCGAATGTCACGTGATTTCTTCATCGTTTTCCAAGTGTTGATAAAAAGTGTGAAAATTAAAATGATATATAGTTAAATATTTTTACATATTTAACATACCAAGATCAAAGTCGGTTAAATTAATAAAAACCAGAGTAACACAAAAACCTAAAGCTTATATTGGTCTGTTACTTTTGACCCACCTGTGTTGTTGCTTTCGTCCCTACTGACTTATCTTCAAAGTGAAGTTTTACAAAAGGCATTCAACACCTGAACAAAATACCACCTGGTATTACTAGACCACACTTGTGAGTTACCGACCACAGCAATAATATATCTCTTCTGAAAAATAATCTTTTCAAATTAAATTTTACTTTTGGCTCCGCTCTCCCCTAAATATGCGTAGCTCTTAAACAAGCAATATACGTTGTGAATAATGGTTGTTGTGAATTTAACATATACATTCTGTTATCACGGTGTTATTGCAAATTATTGTTATTAAATAATCTATGTTAGGCTGCTTGGCCAAAAAAGTGAAAAGCACCATATAAATAAATTGGAATTGATATAAGGATCATCATGTCTGTGTTTAGTGGTAGATGTTGGGTTTGTATAATGCAGGTATTTAGTATAAACACAAAAGTTTATTTTTCTGTATATTTAGAATATGGCTCCAGAAATAGGCTGAACATTGTTTATTTAAAAAAGAGCATCTGTATATAATTGACAAATACTTTTTATTATGTCGCCCACAAATAAAACAGACATGTGACCTATGGTGTGACATTAATCAATTAATATTAATGTTTATAATATAAAGAATATACAAAAGATCTGGTGACTGTGGAGGCCATTTGAGTACAGTGAATTCATTGTCATGTTCAAGAAACCAGTCTGTGATGATTCGCGCTTTATGACATGGCACGTTATCCTGCTGGAAGTAGCCATCAGAAGATGGGTACACTGGTCACAAAGGGATGGACATGGTCAGAAACAATACTCAGGTAGGCTGTGGCGTTGACACGATGCTCAATTGGTACTAATGGGCCCAAAGTGTGCCAAGAAAATATCCCCCACACCATTACACCACCATCCTGAATCGTTGATACAAGGCAGGATGGATCAATGCTTTCATGTTGTTGACGCCAAATTCTGCCCCTACCATCCGAAAGTCGCAGCAGAATCCGAGACTCATCAGACAAGGCAACGTTTTTCCAATCATCTATTGTCCAATTTTGGTGAGCCTGTGCGAATTGTAGCCTCAGTTTCCTGTTCTTAGCTGTCAGGAGTTGCACCCGGTGTGGTCTTCTGCTGCTGTAGCCCATCCACCTCAAGGTTCGACGTGTTGTGCGTTTAGAGATGCTCTTCTCCATACCTCGGTTGTAACTGTCACGGATGTGGACAGAACCCAAGCGCAGGCAGACGTGATTTAAACAAAACTTTATTTTAACCAAAAAACCCTCGATGGGGAAAACAACAAAACAAGACAAAGATTCAAAGGAAAACTTCCCACAAGGGGGACAAAACAAACAATGTCTTTAGAATAACAAATAAACTATAAATCCACAAATTCAAGAACAGGAAACAGGAACACGGGTAATCCAAAACAGGGACAAGGCTTAACCTAACACGGTGCATAAAGGTGAACAGAGAAACAATGAACCGACTAGGGACAGAGGGAAACTGGACTAGATAAAGGGAAACACTAACGAGGACTGATAACACAGGGAGAGTGGCAACAGGTGACAGGAATTACACACTAAGGGAAAGCTAACAGGAGGATTACACGGGGCAGGTGAAGGGAATAAAACACTAAGGGGAAGATGGTTCAGGGACGGTGACAAGACTAAACACTAATGAGCCACTAACAGGGAAACAAGGGAGCGGGGCTAAAGGACGCGACACCGGAGAGAGAGCATGGCGTGACAAACCAAAATAATGCTCTTTCTCCACACAAAACACATGGGACTGACATGATCCCTCACAGGGCTGCTTTGCAATCTCAGCCGCTACCGGTGTTTCGGAGATTAGAGTTTCTAAAATGCTAAATGTTTGGTCATCTCCGGCCACGATTCAGGACGCGATGGCCCTCTTTAGGCATTTCATCCGATAGCTCTGCTCCCGGGAGTTCTAGCGAGGGTCCGTCAACAGGGGTCTCGCCTCTTAATGATAGCTCCCCGTTGGCCAACCAGAATCTGTTTTTTGGACATAGTATCCCTCCTCAATGACACGCCATGACCGATCACAGTCAGGGGGGATCTCCTTTCTCAAGCACACGGGGCGATACTTCATCCCCGTCCAGAGCACCATGCAGACCCAATTCACTGCCAGATTGTTTCAGTGTTGGAGATTCTGCAAGAGAAACTGTCCTCAGGGACAAACACCGGTACTCTCATTGTTTACGTGGTCTCCATTTTGACTTGTCACACCCTGATTGATGGGGTTTCTGTGGAAAAACACTCTTTAGTGGCCCGCTTTATTCTTGGAGCGAGGCGGATGATGACTCCTTCTAGACGGACTGTTTCGTCATGGGACTTAGCAAGAGTGCTCGAGTGTCTGTTTAGCGCCCCTTTTGAACCTATGGAGTCAGCACCTATCAGGCTTCTGACCCTTAAAATTTTTTTTCTAATGGCAATCACCTCTCTCAAGAGAATTGGAGATTTGCAGGCGATTTTGACCCCGCCGTCCTGTTTAATTTTTGCCCCTGGGATGGTCAAAGCTATTCTGCATCCTCACCTGAGTTATCTGCCTAAAATTTCGTTCTCCACCGTGCATCCGGTTGTTCTTGAGGCCTTCTGTCCTCCGCCGTTCATGACGTCGGAGCAGGAATGACTACACCTACTGTGTCCAGTACGTAGTGATGTCAGATAAGTTGCGTGAGATGCCAAGATCAGTGTAAAAAGGTTTGGCACACCATGTAAAGATGTCTGCAACACAAGTATGTGTTTGAATTTGTATATAATGCAACTTTCATATTAAAGTTCACCAAGTTCATATTCACACTGCGCTCCAGTGAACTGAGGAGCGTTGTTGCTCAGACGGATCTGGACAGGATGTGACAGAAAGACCAGAAGCACATGCTTGTTGTGTTCTACCCAGGCTCCTCGAGGAGAAATGAGGTTCAAACAGGTCAGTGTGCACCAGAACGACCCTTACAAATGAGAAGTTTATTCTAGTGTGTGCTCTCTCTCTCTCTCTCTCTCTCTCTCTCTATAGCACATTAAATCGACTCTCGGTTCACCGAAAACAGGATGGGAAGTGACTGAAGATTCTTTCTACGCTCACACCCCATTTACGGCTAACTTCCCTTCGTCCAACAATATCGGCACCCTCAACCCGGTGGCGAAGTGTCAGTGAGTTTTGGCCTGTTACTATGATTCGAAGTATTATCCTCCACAGTGGGACGGTCGTGAGTTTGTGGGCGCTACAGACTCTGCTGTGCCCTGCTCTATGATCCTGGAGCTCAAGATGAGCAGCTGAAAACTATAAAGGTGTGAAAACAAACAGAAAATTAAGTGTTATAATGATTTTAATGGAAGTGTTTACATTGTGTTCTGTCACCAGCAGATGGCAGTGTTTGTATATACTGTGTATATACACTGCTTAAAGAAATAAAGGGAACACCTGATCATCACAGATCAACACCAAGTCAGTTAACCCTCAGGACTATCAATCAACCCGGTAAGTAAGCATTAGTGATTGTGAACCATTTTTACTTGTTTTGGTGCAAATAAAAATGACAACAGGTACACTGGAGAGGCAACAACTAGGGTGGTCTGGGGAGGACCATTCTCAGAGAGTCTTACAGACCTCTACGTGCTATGAAGTATTGGGATTAAATCCTCAACTCTATTGTCAGATCTTATGCTGGTGCAGTGCAGAGCCCTCCTGTTGCATGATAATACCCGACCTTATGTGGCCAGAGTCTCTAGGCTGTTTCTGGATGATGAAGTCATTGATGACATTGACTGTCCCCAGACCTAAATCCAGTTGAGAAGCTCTGGGATCTCATGTATCCAAAACCATTAAGTAGCACCACAGACTGCCCAGGAGCTCACTTATGCTCTGATCCAGGTCTGAGAGGAGATTTCACAGGAGACCATCTGCCATCTCGTCAGGAGTACACCCAGACATTACGGGCAGTTCATACGGGCACGTAGGGCCATGCACATTACTGACTAACATTATGAGTAACTGTGGTTAAACTATAAAAGTTGAATGAGCCAATACTTCAATTTTTTACAGTGATTTTACTGTAATTCTTGCCCTGAATGTGTTTATAATTTTGGCTTTCATTGACCATTGTCACATTATTTTGTTCTCGGAAGTTATGCAAAGTATGTAAGTGAAGAGATTTAACCTGGATATTTTGTTCATTGAGATCTAATGTAGTGTGATTTAGGTGTTCCCTTTATTTTTTTGAGCGGTGTATATATATATATATATATATATATATATATATATATGTGTGTCTCAGTTGTGTCTCTCCGGTTGTTTTTTTTTAGACATGCTATCAGTGGACTTCTGAAGATTCTCTTTAAGGCTCCAGGCATCTGGAACACAGAATGAGCACAACGGCACACCCACCCGGGACCACCGGCACCAACACCAACCAGCTGGATGCCATCGTACAGTTTCCTCACAAACACAAACTGATTCACTCATAAAGTTTACACACAACTTACTGTTTCTCAATATAAGATGAGCAGATTGTTATTATCAATAGATATCAATTTCTACATTGTATAAAGGTAAATATTTTAATCCGTTTATTTCATTTATATCTTAGATAAAACATTCTCTATAAAATGCCGGTTTATTTTCAACACTGCATTGGGTCAAAAGGACGAACCCAAACCGCTGAGTTGTAAATGAACAATGCTGGGTTGTTTCAAGCTAGAATGCTGGGTTGTTTTAATCCATTGTAGGGTCAAATATAAACCATTTGCAGGATTATTTTAACCCAATGGTTGGGTTTGTCCCTTTTTGACCCAATGGTGGGTTGAAATTAACACAGAATTTGTTTACATGTACATTTACTATGACAGGAACATGCTCCAAAATCACATGTATGCTGATTGGGAATCATAAACATTGAGAATGTTCAAGTGTAAAGTATAACTAATGTCTGGATGTCTCTTAACGGTCTCAGGATCTGTTTGTGCTGCTGGATCTGATCGGAGGTCCTTTGGGAATCAGTTCTCCAGCACAAGCCGATGGCTTTCCAGACTTCAGAATATCGTTTCAGATCTCGCTGCTCTTTTTTCACTGATCACATCTTCACCTTCTGCTTTCACTCTCGTAAGTTCACTAGGGCTGTACAATTAATCGAAAATTTATTGTAATCGTAAATTTTTGCCAAAAAACGAAATAATGGAGGTAAACGATTATTGTGCCACATTACATTCGACAAGGATCCTCTCTTTTCTTGTAGTATAAATCCACAGCGCACACCTTTCCTTTACAGTGGTTCAGTATTTCTTTACATTTATTTTTCAGTTAAAATTCAGAGTTTATAAGCCAAGTTTTCTTATTTTCTATGTGGTTTTAAAGGTTAATGAGTGATCATGTATAAATAATCCGGATCTCAATATTGGCAAAAATAATAGCGATTATGGTTTTTGTCATATCGAGCAGCCCTAACGTTCAGAGTCATTTACTTAGGTTTCATTTTTGAGGACACACTTTTCCTAATTCCAAAAAATATTGTGGGTCTCTGACTTGGCTGAAGATCTGAAGAACTAACATGTAAAGGAATGAAGTGTGTTTATATCTCTTCTTTTCTGTTGTCTAGAGCGTCGACTACATGCACTCGGTGTCCTGGAGAATCGACCGAATGAGGTTCAGTACTTCTGGCCCAGCCTGCACGTGGTGTGTTGTCTTTCATGTACAAGTTCGTGTGAACCTTTAATTTGAAGAGACTCTTATTTTGAAGGGCTCGTCTCACCGTAAAGTTTCCTAGTTCACGGTTTTGTTTTGGTCCGTAGTTTGAGGAGGCTAGCGGGATTATTTCTGTGTTCATCAGCATGTATTTTACACTGTAAACGCCACAGAGGCAACATCTTAAGTTAATAATTTCATAATTACATTCATATATTAGCGATAAAAATATTATTTATATGAAGAAGGCATTTGATTTACTTGCATTTAAAAACATTTTATTTTCACTTATTTACATGAGAAAGCACATGTTAAAGAGTTAAATGGTGATTTTTATAGTTTTCTTTGTTACAGTTTTCACTCTGACCTTGTAAAATGAGAAAAAGAGCCACAGTAAAGAGCATCTAAAGTTTACTACGACTTGAGTCTTCATTTGAGAGGAAGAGTTTAGCTAGTTGTATAGCTGCACTTGCTACAGTGCAGTGAAGACAACATAGTGAAAAGACGTTAAAAGGCTGGCGTCATACATCGTGCTAAGATGGAAGCTAAAAGAAGTGACAAGATTTCCGTGGATAGTAAAAGAAGTTTGTGGTCATCCACAACGTTCACTAGCTCGTTAACACGTGCACGAGCCAAAGCGGAGGCAGCTAGAACACGTCTTGCATTCGCCGAACAAGAAGCCAAAGCTAAAATAGAACGAGCTGCTAAGGAAGCAGAGCACCAAAGAGAAAAGGCTGACAGAGAAGCTACATATCAGCTGGAAAAAGCAAAGAAGGATGCCGAGCTAGAAGCGCTCACTATTCGCAGAGAGGCAGCAATGGCTGAAGCGGAAGCAGCAGTGTGGGAAGTGGCAGACACTACAGAAAATTACGTGGCATTAGATGAAGTAGGCCCATCAGAAGAGGATAAAAGGGAACGGACAAAAGAATACATAACATCTCACTTAAACCCTCAAGCGTAAAAGGGCCATATTTCTACTGACTTCCCAGCTCAAGCCGCCATTAAAGCTAGCCAGTCATCAAGTCAGCCCCCCGGTGTGTACGTCCCACCATCAGTCAACATAGGAAATCAGGCTTCACATGGAGAATCTGACCAGCAAAGGGACTCCACAATGAGCCACTCCAACTTGAACAGGTCAACACAGCCCTTCTATCCCCAGGGTGCTCCAATAGCTTCCCACAGTGGACCCACGACTAAACACCTGGCACAGTACCTAGCTCGTCGAGACCTGGTGAGTTCAAGTTTATATCAATTCAACGATCATCCGGAACACTATCGTGATTGGCAGTCATTGTACGACAGTGCCACTCAAGGACTAGGCCTCACAGCTACCGAGGAATTGGACTTCATGACAAAATGGCTGGGTAGAGAATCCAGCAACCATGTCAAACGTCTACGGTCAGTGTACATAACTAACCCATTCATAGCACTTACTAAGGCCTGGGAACGCCTCCAGGAATGTTATGCAGCAACTGAAATAATCGAAAAAGCTCTCTTCGAACGGCTTGATAATGTCCCAAGAGTTTTAGGAAAAGAACAGGTGAAGCTATGAGAACTAGCAGACTTGTTAATGGAAGTGCAGTGTGCCAAGGAGGACGGCTACCTCCCAGCTCTCGCCTATCTGGATACTGCACGCGGCATTGAACCCATAGTTGCTAAACTGCCTTATGGGCTCCAAGAAAAATGGATTTCAGTTGGTTCAAGGCATAAGGAAGAAAATGGGGGACAGTTTCCACCATTTGATTTCTTCAGCAAGTTTGTGTGCAGCGAAGCTCGTAAAAGAAACGACCCTAGCTTTGCTATTCTAAGTACTAGCGGCTTGCCGTGTTGTGTTGTGGCTCAACTACTCACCTCGCTAAAGACTGTCCTAACGCAGTTAAGTGTTTGGAGTGCGACAGCACCTGGCACGACTCTGCCATGCACCCTGGACCCGCACCTCGATTCAAAACCCCCTCAACACCACCACACAACGGCGGGGAGGAAGAAAGTGGCATCATTAAAGCGGTTGTTAATTCAAACTGCACTGAGGTTTGCGGCACAGGAAACATCGGCTGGTCATGTTCCAAGATTTGCCTTGCAAAGTTATATCCTAAATCTCAACCAGACAAAGCTATCAAGGCCTACGTCATCCTGGATGACCAAAGCAACTGGTCGCTGACAAGGTCCAGCCTTTTCGAGCTGTTTAACATCGAGCGCAAATCGCACTCTTACTACCTAAAGACATGCTCTGGAATAATGGAAACATATGGGCGCAGGGCTGAAGACTTTGTGCTGGAGTCACTCGATGGAACGGTCACGATCCCTCTCCCACCACTTATTGAGTGCGATGATATACACAACAATCGGTCCGAAATCCCAACCCCGAATGCAGGTCGTCATCATCCTCATCTTATCAAGGTAGCAGAGCACATCCCAGAGGTCGACCCTACTGCAGAGATCCTCCATAAGGGTGCACAAGGTTCGAGACCAAGTCAATGGCCCCCACAACGCCCCTTTTGCCCAACGTTTTTACTTAGGATGGGTGCTAGTTGGAGAAGTCTGCTTGGGGAATGCACATAAGCCGACAGTCAACATCTTCAAGACAACTGTGCTCGACAATGGCCGGCCCTCCCTACTCAAACCCTGTACAAGCTTTTTGCACATCAAAGAAAAGGTTCATCATTGCGGAGAGACAAGAGACAGGGCTTCAAAGACTAGCAAGTCTGCAGAAGAAACGTTGGGGCAAACCGTTTTTAGTCACACTGAACAGGACCACAAGCTGGCATCTTCACTCGAAGACGACATCTTTCTAAAACTTATGGACAAAGAAGTATACAGAAATGAGTCAAATAGCTGGGTAGCTCCTCTCCCATTATAGCAACCTAGACAACGCTTGTCTAACAACCGAGAACAAGCAGTCAGGCGCTTCGCATCACTCCAACATAACTTGAATAAGAAGCCAGAGATGAAACAACAATATGTGACTTTCATGGGGAAAATGTTGGAGAACGACCATGCAGAAACAGCTCCACCCCTAGGAGAGAATGAAGAATGCTGGTACCTGCCGACCTTTGGAGTGTACCATCCTCGAAAACCTGACCAAATAAGGGTGGTATTTGACTGTAAGATTATTACTTTGCCTAGGTATACAGCTTTCGTGAGTTGAAGGGTCTAGTCGACGGAGCAATCAGAGGAACCGGATCCGGGGACCAAGAATGACACAGACACAGAAGTGTAGTTCACCCAAAGTCAAAGTTTACTAAAGATGGGTTCAGTATATATATGCATAAGTAAGGAAGTGACGAACATATCACTTATGTCTGAACATCTCACACAATAACAAGATAACACATTGGTTAGGTCAACGTGTACTGAGCACGCCGTAATAGATGGAGATCGGTTAGACAAAACATATATCTGTACTTGCAATGTTGCAACAGTTCGGACACAGATAATTCTGGATTCTCACAATGGCCACTTTAAGACCAACAGTCTTACAAACAAACAGAATATACATTCAAATGTATTCGTAATCATTTACTTGCAATTAGCATATTTTTATTTTGTTTTCGTACGCAAGCTGTCAAATCACTCAAAATCACTTCTAATAAGAAAAAGAAAATTAAATCACGAAAATAGGAAATCATGGGAATAATGGATCGATCCTTCCTCCTTTCTTTGATAAGGAATCACTCATCCTCCTCGTCTATTGTTATTTCGGAGTCTGCTCCCCTACCCTCAGCTACTTGAACTCTTTCATCACCATCAATCCCCTGGGCCACCCGTATCACTATTGGCTCTTCACAGGGGTTCCCATAATCATCATCGTCTTCGTCATTATCACTGTCAAAGTCGGTTCCCCACACCCTAGGGTTATGCTCAATAGCGAGACCCCCCGGTGTGGCTCGAGCCCTCCTAATCCGGTTCATTTCTATCATCTGGCGTGATACCATCCCCTGATACGGTCCTTGCCTTGTCAAGGGAGAAAAAGATTGCATTACACCTTTACTGAGGCACTGTAGAATATAGGGCCCGAACAGTATGAAAACTAATAGACAAACAATTAATGGCATCACAGTGCTGAAAATCCAGCCACCCCAGCCTCCCCCCAACCTGCCCAGCCATTCAACCCATGAAGAATCAGCTGTTTCCGGTATCGGGATGGATTGCCTCATGTGTGTCACAATGTCCGTGATGTTGTCTGAATAGTCGGGAATTGAGAAACAGCAAGAGACTCCTAACATTTTACACACTCCCCCTTTCTCGGCCGTCAATATGTCCAGAGCGAGTCTATTTTTGACAACTGCTTCTCTCATTGTTCTTAACTGAGTAATGATCAGGTTCAGCGCCTGTGCTGTATCGTTTTCCAAAGATAGCACTTGCAATGCCAGACCATTTATCTTGTTTAAAGCAATGGCTGTCCCTATGCCTGTAAAGTAACCCGCCACAGACCATCCTATAGTTTCCCACGGGCTGGTCCATGGATTGCTAGTTCTATGACCGTCATAATAATCGGGCGAGGGCTGGACATCCCGCGTTGGTCTATTTGGTGATATTATCCCCTTATCCGTCATACTTTTCCGTATAATAGTCGTTCCTGTAGACATAATAGCAGGATAACAACAACCTTTCCACTGTCCTGCATCCAAATGGTAATACGCAGTTTCACCACATATCCACACCATCCCCGGTGCGCTGTCTAGATGTGAAAATGGACATTCAAATCCCTCAGATCTGCTGTTCTTATAAGTTATCGTGCAATTATGGGTTCCCTTCTTCGCCTGAGTCAGAGTTATCGTATTTTTACAGTCAGACATTCCTACCATATGTTTTCCTATCCCCGAACATATACACAGTACTGCTGGATGAGCATGTACGTGGAAGGTGGGTCCCTGAAATGGTGCACCCGTGTATGAGCAACCATAATCTCGAATTCCCACAGTTGGGGAATTTCCCTGTCGCACATTGTCTGTCATTTGTACCATCAATGACATCTGCTTAGGCATTTCACATATGCCTTTGCTTTTCCATATCATGTCTGTGGTTACCTCCTGGGTTTTCCACATTGACTGAAGTTGCAAACATACCCAACAGTCTCCGTCTCCTTCCTCCTGCGCCACCCTTCTCTGTAATATTGCTAATGCACATGCATAGTTTCCATCACATCGAGCCTTTGCTACTCTTATCTCTTTGGTGCCTGGAGTGAGATCGGAGCCCCTAAAGAAATGGATATCCCCAGATGTGCCCATTCCCTGTGTCGCCATGCTTTCTCGCAATTCATTAGTTATTTCCTCCACGGCTGAATCAAGCTTCGGGGTTTCTACAGTGAGCTGGATTCTCTGATATGCATCTTTACCCATTAGGGCCCATGCACAGTAATAGGTTCCCTCATCTTCTGTTTGTATGTCTGTTATGGTAACATTTATTAACCACGCATGCCTCCCATTCGCCTCTCTCCCAAAAAGAGCAGGTTTGGTATCGTCCCTGTCGCAGTATATACACCTTTTCCCTCCTACGGTTACTCTATGTATCTTTTTCTCAATCGTTATACTAAATCTGGATTCTGGGATTTGTGCCTCTGGGCCTTGGTAATCTTTTACCTCTGACCAACTGCAAGAATCTTTGCAGAAATATAAACTATGTCCATAACTGCTTCTTGTTTCTTCCGTATTGTCCTGAGTCCCTACACTCACAGATATAGGGTCACAGAGGAAGTTGGCCTGTCCTCCTGCCTTTACCGTGAACTTTAGAGGGTTTTCATTTGGATAGTCTTTATGTAGTTCTCGTTTCATCCGATTCTCGCTTCCTTCCTCAATATGCTTTATTAACCAGTATAAAAGTATGCTTGTTACTGTCATCCCTGTCATCGCCATTACTCGTATCCCCCCCATCCGAAATCTGTACTGGATCAGCTGGTCTCTAACAATTCTATGATTTCCAAAACTTTCTGCGCATTGTATGGATATATTTTATATACATCTGAACATATAAAGCATAAGAGAAAACAATTTTATCCCTTAATGTTCAAACATGGGGTACATATAGATTAACAATTTGGCCCTTCGTGCACTTCAGGGGAAATAACGGGGTCAACACTGCTGACTCAATGGGCCATCTATCTTCTTGCTTTGGGTGGCCCCCACCTCACGAAAGGTAGTTCTTTCCTTTGCGTAGTTAGTGCTTCACCCACCCTAAAATGCAGTAAGGTGAATCCCCTTTTGAGATTCTATTTTAAATTGGAGCTTGCCTGCTCTCCTGAAGAACACGACTTTAATCTAGAAGCGTGTATCCACTGCGGCTGATAGTCTGTCAGAACTCCTGTCCTGGTTATGGCAATCACAGTTGCTGGTCCGTGGTACTTTGGTTCTCCCACCTTGGTAGGCTTTAGACTTTTCACAAACACTCTTTGTCCTGGAACAAAACTATGAGTAGGGTTTTCTGATGGCAGAGGGAGACAAAGAGAAACGTCAGCACATATAGAGTTTAGCTTTTCAATTAGGGAAGTCACGTAGTCCTCCTGTATCACCTGCATGTCACCTAAGGAAGCAATGCCGGCCCGGCCTTTGACCCATGGAGTCGGGAAAGGCCTACCCATTAGCACCTCGAACGGTGATAACTTAGTGGAAGATGGAGTCATCCGTATTTCGGTCAACACGGCGGGCAACAAATCTACCCATTTTCTCCCCATCTCGAGTGCGGCTTTCGTTAGGCGAGTTTTTAGTGTTCGGTTGCAACGTTCTACGACTGCTGAGCTCTGCGGATGATATGGAATGTTAAAATGCCAATCGATAGACAATGCTTTTGCTAGCATCTGTGTCACCTTCGATGTGAACGGCGTCCCATTATCTGATTTGATAGTCGAAATTATGCCATAACGAGGTATTATCTCCTTCGTTAAGATCTTAACTACCGTCTTAGCATCTTCTTTTGCGCATGGAAATGCTTCTGGCCACTTTGAGAACCGATCAATAATTACCAAGAGATATGTTAGATTACCTATCGGCGGCATGTGGGTGAAATCGATTTGTACATGTTGGAAAGGTGATTCTGGATGCGGCAACGCATCATGCTTAATTGGTTTGTGCGGATTTACCTGCGCACATGTCAGACATGCGTCCAAAACAAGTTTTGCGGTCTTGTGCACATCAGCAATGCAATACAATTGATTAATTGCCTGAACAACTTTTGCACAGCTTGTGTGAGACAAGCCATGGTAGTGCCTTATTAGAATAATTAATCCTAATTTTGGTATTGCGATTCTACCTTTGTCGTCTCTTATAATCCCTCCTTTATCTGGAGCACAACCACTTTTACTCCAATGCTCCAGATCTGCCTGTGTTGGCTGACTTTGTACGATTTTGATGTCAATATCAGGTATATTCGTTATGTGCACGGTCATTGTTATCTGTGCTTCGTCTTTTTGGTGAAACGGTGATTTAATCAGATTTTTGTCTGCTGCCTTTGCGGCTTCATCAGCACTGCGGTTTCCTAACGTTTGTTCATCCTCCCCTGAACATGACCTTTGACCTTCACTATGGCCACTTCGAGCGGGAGCTGAACTGCTTCTGTTAGCTGTCTTATCAGATTAGCATGTGCTATGGGTTTACCATCGGCTGTTTTGAAACTTCTTGCTTCCCACATTTTAGCATAATGGTGAAGAACACTCCACGCGTACTTGGAGTCTGTGTAAACTGTTGCTCGCTTCTCTGTCATTAGTTCACAGGCCCTTATTAATGCTATCAATTCTGCCGCTTGAGCCGAATTGTAGTCTAGAGCAAAAGCTTCTATCACCCCGCCTGAGTCTGAAACCACAGCATAGCCACAAAGGTAGACACCATCACAGGGCTTTGAACAAGACCCATCCACATAGATGTGTTGTCCCCCATCTAGGGGCGTATCCAACAGATCGACCCTAGAAGAACAAGAGGTTGTCAGTTCAAAGATGCAATCATGATCAACAGTCAAATCTGCCATATCCATCATACCCAAAAGTCCCAGCAAAGCAGGATTAATGTTTGCTGTCGTTTGTATATCAAGATTTTTCGTAGCCAGCAAAATAGCCTCGTACCCTGATCGTCTTTGTGCTGTCATGTGTTGTGTTTGCATGTTGTGTAAAATTGCGCCGACCTGATGCGACGCATACAATGTCATTGGGTGTGACAGAACAGTTTTCTCTATCATTTGCACAATCAAAGCAGCTGCAGCCACAGCACGAAGACATGCTGGCATACCTGTAACTATGTTATCTAACTTTTTGGACAGATATGCTACTGGTCTATATGTGGAGCCATGCAGTTGCAACAGGACCCCAACGGCTACACCCTCTGCCTCCCTAGCGTGCAAGTGAAAAGGTTTGGTATAGTCTGGTAGGCCCAATGCTGGTGCTTTAATGATGGCTGCTTTTAATGCATCAAAATGTTCATCTGCCTTGGACGTCCAGTCCAGACGTGTGTTGGGCAGAGTTTTGTGATCAATCAGACCTCTCAGGTGCCTATCATGAATCATGCAGTCAGGTATCCACGATCAGCAATAGTTCACTAGTCCCAGAAAACTTTGGAGCTGCTGTACTGTTCGTGGGGACCTAATGTTTCTTATCAGTTGGATCCTGTCTGTGGATATTGCTCTGAGGCCTTGCATCAGTACATGACCTAAGTAGTTCACCTTAGTCTGGACACATTGAAGTTTTTCTTTTGAGGCTTTGAAACCTGCGTCCGCAAGCACATTGCAAACAATCACAGATGCTTTTTCACAGTCCTTCTGCGTCTCCCCCGACACTAGGATGTCATCTGCAAACTGAAGCACACACACTGTTGATGGCAAATCATTCATTATGGCCAAAGTTCTGCGCACTGCTGCCGAAAAGACAGCGGGTGAGTCCGCATAGCCCTGTGCAAGACGCTTCTACTGATATTGTTGCCCTCTATACAGGGTTAATTGGTGTGTTGTATGGTGAATGTGTTGGTTCGAGGACACCCTGCTGGACAAAACTTTCAATCAAAGGCTTAATACCTTCCTCTTTATCCTTTGATTGCTTAATGTAAACAGGTTTATTTGTTTTAAGCTTTGCTCTATAAGGTTCCATATCAATGAAACCAGTGTCATCCTTGAACTGAGACCATAACAAAGGGTTAATCATGGAGTCCACCCGTGCAGGCATGCCGGCACAGGAAACTGGCGTGTGTGAGCTGCTTCGGTGCTCACATGTCGGTAATGGATCAATGGATGCCTGTAAACTGGACAGAAAAGAGAAAACAAACTTTTTTTTCAGTGAATTTAATATCCATACCCAATTTGTGCATCATATCATGACCTAAAAGATTTAGTGGAGCACCTGGTATAATTGTAAATTTGTGAAGGAATGGTTTAACACCTGAAGCTTTAACCTCCAAGGGAGGTGTCACAGGACATGCAATGTCAGTTCCTGTTATTCCCACAGAGTGAATTATCTGGTTAGTCAAAGGACCCTCATATTCTTTAGCTGTCATCGATGAAGCATCAGCACCTGTATCAAGCAGGAATGTTAGAAGCTGCCCATTCACCACAAGGGTAAAGTAAGGCAAATCCTCTCCATTATTTGAAAATGTTAGGGTCATCATACATAACTCGGAACTGACATCACTCTGTGGGCACCCCTATGCTTGGTTGGGGTGCCATTGGGTTTGAAAGGTTGCACCGAGTTCTCGTTACTCCGCTGTGGTGCGCGTCTTCTATCAGCAGAGTCACACTCTGCGAGACGAGCTGGGGGCCCAGTATCACCTGAGGTCAGTTGTGGCGTCATGTGCCTCTGCAACTGCCTGCACTGACGTTTGAAATGGCCCCTCCTTCCACAGTGATAACATACCCTATCTGACTTCCCCCTTTGTTGTGTGCCTGTCTGTGGGTAAGAAGTTTGATTGTTATTTGTAAACATGGCATTTTCAATTTTAACAGTGAAACCACCCGATGCGTCAAGTTCCCTTATTCGTTTTCCTAGAGTCTCTATGGACATCTCGTGCAAATTCGATGTGGTGATTCGGATTAATTGCGCTTGCTTCGCATTCATGTTATTCAACATTGTGTTAATAAACAGAGGCTTTAATTCATTGGTTAAGGGAAGTTTAGAATCGTCGGTCCACGCTCTCTGAAAACGCACAAAGAATTCAGACACAGATTCTTTCGGTCTTTGTTTAGTGCTGGCAGCAAACGACAAATCTTGTCTGCTACCTAGACGTTCATCAAGAAAAACTCTCAACTCTGTGAAAAATGTGTCAACATTAGTAACCTTCTCCCAAAAGAATTCATGCGGGTTTTGAGACGTACCACTGCCGGTAATCTTATCATTATTGGATGATAACGTGGGGCACTTTTGTAGTAACATTTGTTCAGTTACATCTCCCTCGAGCGTTCTCAATAAAACTGCCCTGAAATCGCTCCCTGCAAAATGTGCATATTTTGTATGTGTCTTTAAAACAGTCACATATTTCCCTGCTTCTTGTGGGGATGGCAGACTCTTACAAATTGATTCCATATCGGACATTTTTAGCGGTCTAATATTCATGGTATTGCCAGCTCGAATCCAAACCATTGAATTCTGCGGTGCGTCACACGCAACAAGTTCGTCATCTAACTTTTTGTTTTCCGTCTTTTTAACAGGTTTCATGTTTTCAATTGCATTGCGCCGTGCGCTGGGTTGAATGTTCTCGGGACCATTTTTCTGCTGCACAGGGGCTGACGGCAAAGTTTCGGGCTGGCAAAAAGTACTGTATGACGGTGGCATTTTAGATGCACCCTGCTTTGCTACATAAGCAATAATTAGTTTTTTCTCAGGACCTTCATCCCAAACCTTTTTATAATCTTTCCATAGAGCACAAGCTTTAATCATGTATGTATAATCCCAATTCGGATCACCCCACCCGTCTTTCACCATACTTTTTGCCCTCTCGATTCCGTCCTCCGAAAATGAACCTTCTCTCGGATACGGTGAATCCATTTGTGGTTTCATTTTCTTTGACCACCTTGCGAGATTACTGACATGCAGTTCGACATAAAAACCTTGATCATTTCTATACATAAATGCAACTGGCGTTTCGCCAGGCAACGGATGTTTCGAATTAGAACCTCCCATCTTCCACTTCAAAAACACAGATTAGTATTGGGGTTTAGTATTTGGAACCCTGAATGCTCAATCGACTGTTTCAACTATAATGCATGTATCGTATTTTGACCCTGGGTGTTTTTGATTCACCTCACTTTAAGTCACACTCTATCAACATTCGATAATGATTCGAATATGAATTTATTTCTGTAAACAGAATTTCTGAAATAACAAAAGATGACAAAAGCGGTTTCTGAATGACAAAGCTTACACCGCGATCACCATATACAGTAACATGACATGTATATCTTACTCGTGTGTTAATAATTGTTTTCAGGCAATTACTGTTGTGTGCAACCACATCACAACAATGGGAATTAAATCCCACTAACAATGAGCGCTAAACCTATTTCGTCTCTCTACGAAATATTAATCACCAGAATCCTACAGGATAAGTGTTATATGTGCTTCAATCAAAATTTGTCAAAGAAATCTCAGAGCATTTCTTCCAACCAAAATTTGTCAAAGAAATATTTTAAAACACTTACCCTTTTAATTGTAGGTCTGTGCCCGATCGTCGGTGTGCCTGCCTCAGCTCGGCTTTGGTCTCTTGATTCGAAGAGGTTTTCCCCCTTTCTCTGACGAGCCCCCAATTGTAAGATTATTACGTTGCCTAGGTATACAGCGTTCGTGAGTTGAAGGGTCTAGTCGACGGAGCAATCAGAGGAACCGGATCCAGGGACCAAGAATGACACAGACACAGAAGTGTAGTTCACCCAAAGTCAAAGTTTACTAAAGATGGGTTCAGTATATATATGCATAAGTAAGGAAGTGACGAACATATCACTTATGTCTGAACATCTCACACAATAACAAGATAACACATTGGTTAGGTCAACGTGTACGGAGCACGCCGTAATAGATGGAGATCGGTTAGACAAAACATATATCTGTACTTGCAATGTTGCAACAGATCGGACACAGAGAATTCTGGATTCTCACATTGACTCAAGTGCCAAACACTTAGGTGTGTCTCTCAACGATGTACAATCGCGAAAGTCGTGGACTTAAGTAGAGAGGCCTCACCTGCTCAACGTAGTCTGTGTCTCCTGTGGGAGATAGCAAGCGACACATTCACCTTCTCCGTGGCAAACGACATCAAGCCATTTACACGCCGTGGTGTCCTCTCCACGGTGAACAGTGTTTTCGACCCCTTGGGTTTCCTGGCCCCGGTCACTATCCAAGGCAGACTCCTCATCCGGGAACTCACCGCCGAGCTGTCTGAGTGGGACGTACCACTACCGGAAGATAAATTCAGCAAATGGAAAGCTTGGCAGGACTCACTTCAGGAGCTGAGACACCTTCATGTACCACGATCATACACAGCATCTTCGCTAGCAAAGGCAGTGCATACAGAACTCTGTGTGTTTTCCGATGCTTCGATCAAAGCCATCGGCGCCGTGGCGTACTTGAAGGCCATACAAGAAGATGGACAAACTCACATTGGATTTGTCATGGCCAAGTCAAAACTTGCACCACAGTCGGAACCAACCATCCCAAGACTCGAACTTTGTGCGGAAGTCTTAGCAGTGGAAATGGCAGACTTGATTCACGATGAACTAAATTTGAAGCTGGATTACACAAATTTTTACACCGACAGCAAAGTGGTCCTTGGCTATATCTATAATGAATCCAGACGATTCTACGTTTACATCCATAATAGAGTTCAGCGCATTCGCCAAACCACAAAACCTGAACAATGGCACTACGTGCGCACAGAAGATAATCCAGCCGACCATGCATCAAGGTCTATCCCCGCCTCATCCCTGGCACAGACAACGTGGTTAAAATGACCTAGCTTCCTCCTCAACCCCCTCGACAAACCAGATCCTGTTCGGTCATTCGACTTGGTCAAACCAGAACTGGACACAGATATCCGTGCACAAGTAAGTAGCTATGTCACAAGGCTGCAAGAGAAAAGCCTTAGCACAGAACGCTTTCTAAGATTCTCCAGCTTCACCAGTCTCGTTCGAGCTATAGCACTCCTCATTCACGTTGCAAGGTCCTTTAAGCTCTCAAAAAACATGGACATGTGTAAAGGGTGGCATAAGTGTGATCTGTCTCGTACCCAGATTAATTATCGCTAGCGAAGGAAGTCATCATTGCAGCTGTTCAGAGGAGAGCGTTCTCGAAGGAATTTGAAACTTTGAACGCAAATAAGGCAGTCCTTCCACACAGCAGACTGAAGAACGCTAACCTGGACATTGGAGAGACAAATCCCATAATCCTCCCAAAGGATAACCACATTTCCCTGCTGCTCGTCAGACACCATCACGCTGCGGTCAAACATCAAGGTCGTCACCTGACGGAAGGAGCCGTCAGAGATGCAGGACTATGGCTCCTAGGAGGAAAAAGGCTCATCAATTCTGTCTTACACAAATGTATAACCTGCCGCAACCTAAGAGGCAAAATGCAAGAGCAACGCATGGCAAATTTGCCTCCAGAACGCCTCCAAACCTGCCCTCCCTTCACATATGTGGGATTGGATGTCTTTGGACCCTGGTGCATTTCCACCAGACGAACAAGAGGAGGACAAGCTGAGAGCAAGCTGTGGGCCATATTGTTCACGTGTATGAGCTCTAGAGCAGTGCACATTGAGGTCATTGAGTCAATGGACACCTCAAGCTGTATTAATGCTCTAAGGCGCCTCTTTGCCATAAGAGGACCCGCCAAACAACTACTCTCCGACCGCGGTACGAACTTCATAGGAGCATGCAGGGAACTGGGAATGAGCGCTGTTCAGAGGTATCTAGACACCATCACGCTGCGGTCAAACATCAAGGCTGTCCCCTGACGGAAGGAGCCGTCAGAGATGCAGGACTATGGCTCCTAGGAGGAAAAAGGCTCATCAATTCTGTCTTACACAAATGTATACCCTGCCTCATGGGAATTCAACCCTCCTCATGCCTCACACATGGGTGGTTCTTGGGAACGAATAATTGGGGTGGCCAGAAGAATCCTGGACTCAATGTTTCTCGAGCAGTACACTCGGTTGACCCACAAAGTTTTGTGCACACTAATGGTGGAAGTGACAGCTATTATGAACGCAAGGCCACTAATTCCAGTTTCAAACGACCCTGAAGATCCTTTCATTCTGTCACCATCAATGCTACTAACCAAAAAAACTGGAGTTCCGCCTCCTCCAGGAGACTTCACAGATTAAGACCTCCTCACCACGCAGTGGAGACAAGTACAAGCTCTTGCCAACAAATTCTGGAATCGTTGGAGTCGAGAGTATCTGCCAACCTTGCTGCATCGCAATAAATGGACCAAATCCCACAAAAACCTGCAAGTGAGAGATATCGTCCTTCTCAAACAAAGTGAAGCTACCCGCAACAACTGGCCCATGGCTATGATCACAAAGGCCTTCTCCGGAGATGACGGAAGGGTAAGGAAGGTGGAATTGAAGACCACAGATCAGGGACTTTCAAAAACTTTCTTAAGGCCAGTCTCTCAAGTTGTCTTACTCCTTACCAAGGCTAATGTACACAGACACTCATAATTCATAGGGGTCTATTAGTGACCTCTCAAAGGTCAGACGGGGAGTGTGTTGTCTTTCACGTACAAGTTCGTGTGAACCTTTAATTTGAAGAGACTCTTATTTTGAAGGGCTCGTCTCACCGTAAAGTTTCCTAGTTCACGGTTTTGTTTTGGTCCGTAGTTTGAGGAGGCTAGCGGGATTATTTCTGTTTTCATCAGCATGTATTTTACACTGTAAACGCCACAGAGGCAACGTCGTAAGTTAATAATTTCATAATTACATTCATATGTTAGCGATAAAAATATTATTTATATGAAGAAGGCATTTGATTTACTTGCATTTAAAAATGTTTTATTTTCACTTATTTACATGAGAAAGCACATGTTACAGAGTTAAATGGTAATTTTTATAGTTTTCTTTGTTACAGTTTTCACTCTGACCTTGTAAAATGAGAAAAAGAGCCACAGTAAAGAGCATCTAAAGTTTACTACGACTTGAGTCTTCATTTGAGAGGAAGAGTTTAGCTAGTTGTATAGCTGCACTTGCTACAGTGCAGTGAAGACAACATACGTGGGTTTAATTCTGGATGATCACATACCGTTTCTCAACCGAGGTAAAAGACTTGATCTGTTTTGAGATGTTACTGTATAAATGTTCACTGACAGTGTCTGCATTTCTCACAGGAGTCCGAATTCTTCACCTCATATCGACTCCTTTTCCCGCGGTGTGGCACACCTTCGATGACAACGAGGAGAATCTGGATCGCTCCTCCATCAACAACCTCAACAAGATCCTGCAGGTGTTTGTGCTCGAGTACCTGAACAAGAAAAGTCCAAACCCCGTCCCCAAAGACTCCTAATGATCTCTCACCAAAACCTTCCATATATCTAAAGTGGTATTTGTTGCCGAAAAGCACATTCAATTCTAGCTCAGCCGGACAAATCACCAATTTAATTTTTTTTCTATATCTGTGACACATTTACTCCTGTAACGTTTTTCTAATTCGGTCAGATGTACTATAGTTACTCTGAGACTGGACATGTGTGTCTGTTAGACTGTTTTAATTCAGAGTAAATATCATACGACAACAGATTGACTGCATATATTTATGTCCCTATTTCACACAAGATCAGGAAACTATACAAAAAATACAATTGTACTCTTTGTCCTGCATGTGTTGGGTTTGTAGTTTTATTTCATTCATATAGAAGATGAAGGTTAAAGTGTGTTTGTGTGTATATTCTATGTTCGAAGCTTCAGCTCTACTTGGTCTTTTGGGATCTGAGTGGGATTCAGTAAACATCGGGGTGGGTGTACGGTTTATTTGAACACTGAGCATTCAGTGACACACTGATGTTCATATATCATAAAGGAGAGATTAATAATAATAATAAGTCATAAATAAATAAAATAAAGATTGTATATGGTATTATGGCAGATTTTTCAATATGAAATGTACATTCATGAAACTACGCGTGCTTCAGTAAAATCAGAAAACCACATGTGTTGTAGTAAAACTAGAAAACAACGCGTGCTGTAGTAAAACCAGAAAACCACGGGTGTTGTAGTAAAACCAGAAAACCACACGTGCTGTAGTAAAAACAGAAAACCACGCGTGCTGTAGTAAAACCAGAAAACCATGCGTGCTGTAGTAAAACCAGAAAACCAGGGGTGTTGTAGTAAAACCAGAAAACCACACGTGCTGTAGTAAAACCAGAAAACCATGCGTGCTGTAGTAAAACCAGAACAACACGTGCTGTAGTAAAACCAGAAAACCATGCGTGCTGTAGTAGAACCAGAAAACCACACGTGCTGTAGTAAAACCAGAAAACCACGCGTGCTGTAGTAAAACCAGAATACCACGCGTGCTGTAGTAAAACCAGAATACCACGCGTGCTGTAGTAAAACCAGAAAACCACACGTGCTGTAGTAAAACCAGAAAACCACGCGTGCTGTAGTAAAACCAGAAAACCACGCGTGCTGTAGTAAAACCAGAAAACCACGCGTGCTGTAGTAAAACCAGAAAACCACGCGTGCTGTAGTAAAACCAGAAAACCACGCGTGCTGTAGTAAAACCAGAAAACCACACGTGCTGTAGTAAAACCAGAAAACCACGAGTGTTGTAGTAAAACCAGAAAACCACGAGTGTTGTAGTAAAACCAGAAAACAACACGTGTTGTATTAAAACCAGAAAACAACGTGTGCTGTATTAATATCGAAAGCCAACAGGGTCAGAGTATGCCCGTACCAGCACATCGGGAACGGACTCCTTCCTGGCCTCGACATCCCGGGCGTAGTCCAGGAAGGGACGCTGGCACTGGGCGGGCATGGGCGCCCTCCCGCATGGGACTGGGAAGCGATAGCTTTCCACCACTCGGGGTTGGAGGTGCACGGCCACCGAGAAGTGGGCTCACAGTCCATGTTGGCTGCCTACTGGGTTCGGTTATGGCTTGTTCGTTCTGTCACGTGTGGTGAGAACCCAAGTGCAGGCAGCGGGGATGAAGGGGTTAAACAATAGACTTTAATAAACACAAAACCACAAAACAAACACCCACGATGGGGGAAAACACTAACCAAACTAGATACAAAACTTAAAACAAACACTTCCCACAAGGGGGGCAAAAATAACCAAACACAAACGCACAAGGTACTTAAACATATACATACAGGATTTTCAGGAACAAGAACTATTCATACAGGGCAGGAAACAAGTACAACGAATGAGCACAAGACAATAGACAAGAGGGCATTACAGTTTTTTACAATTGCTTAAGCACAATTTTGAAAACAGGGCCCGGCTTGTCAAAACACTACACACAATTAATACAACACTACACCAAAGTAGCACAACACTTCAGATCATTTGCAAAATGGTACGCATTTTTCAAAACTATCCACAACTTTTTAAAAACAATATTTTGTTACCATACGAAACACACACATTTCATATGACTGTAATCTTTTTTAACCATTTACACACTGCTGTGGCTAACCTAAAACACTTTTAGCAAGTCTAATTCTCAGCGATTAGAGTACTGTAAATGAAGTACACAAAAGTGCAACTATACAATAATTCACCAAAGACTACACAAGACCAATGCTACAGACTGAGGAAAATATCATTTATTACTCTCCATATACCCAAATCAGTCAACACGGAGAATCACAAGAAAACATGTCCCAGTTGTCATGTTACTACAGTAGTGTGCATAACACTGTTAGCTCAGCAAACAACAGACAAACATAAAATACTGTATCCAGTACAGGTAACAATTACAGTAAATAACAACAAACAAATAATAATCTGAAAAAAATGACAATATTGTACAGAAAATACTACAGTAAACATACTATACATTATCTCTTCGCCTAGCTGGATCTGGCCAGAGAATTTCATAAACATCACAAGCAATATCCTCATAAGCAAGACAACGTGGGAAGAATCGTCTTGAATGTCGAATCCATCCTTGCACCGCTGCAGCGTCGACTTGGTCACATGCGTCCTCCATGGCCTGAATGAGGGGTACCTGAGCCTGGGGCTGAAGATCGTAAACCTTCCACCGCCATGCAGAGAAAAACTCTTCGATAGGGTTTAGAAACGGAGAGTATGGTGGAAGGTATAATACTGTCAACTGTGGATGGTGTTGAAACCAGTTCTGGACCAAAGCAGCGCGGTGGAATGACACATTGTCCCAGATGACAGTGTATGGTATCTGGTGCATTTCATTACCTGCTGTGACGATGTGGTGCAATTGGTCTAAAAATGCGAGAATGTGAGGTGTGTTGTAAGGGCCCATTTTGGCATGGCGGTGGAGGACCCCATGCTGTGAAATGGCAGCGCAAAGGGTGATGTTACCCCCACGTTGCCCTGGGACATTGATTATAGCCCTGTGGCCAATGATATTTCTGCCTCTCCTTCTTGCTTTTGTGAGGTTGAACCCTGCCTCATCAATATATATGAATTCATGGAGGATTTCCTCGGCATCCATCTGCAAAACTCTCTGAAATACAGTGAAAGACAACATTGTGTTGTTCAGGATAGGTCTAGTATATTACTGTGACGAGTCACCTCTTGCGCAATCAGCGTCGCCATGGAGACGGAGGAAATCAGAACGGCACAGCTGCCGATCGTTACCGTGGGAAGCGACTTCGGCTATAAAAGCCGCTGTGACAAGACAGAAGGTGAGCAGCGTCTCCCCAGACACGAAGGTACTAAGATACACTCTCTTATGTCAACAGGGACAGACGAGTAACGACCGGCACGATCGCTCCCGCTCAAACCCGGAAGTACGTGGCCGGAAGGATCGCTCCCGCTCAAACCCGGAAGTACGTGGCCGGAAGGACCGCTCTCGCACGAACCCGGAAGTGCACGACCAGGACGTCTCACGGCCCTTCGGAAGCGGCTACAGCGAGTGAGACAAGTCACCTCTACCTGTCGCCACTGGAAGTTGACGCCTACCTCCTTTTTCCTCTGGTCTCCACTGAGACATTCAATAAAGATTGCCCTACGGGGTGGTTTATTGCACTCTCGTGTACGTGTTGTTACTTCGCCGGTCACAATTACAGTCAATGTACAAAAGTAATGTGTGGAGTATGCAACATCACAGTGCTAAAGTGAACAATTACAAACCTCCACATATTCATGCCGCAGCCGTTTGACCCTCTCTGAATTCCGCTCAAAGGCACTCGATAAAGTTGTTTCATTTGAACCTGATGTCTTTTCCGGATGCGTGCCAGTGTTGACAGAGAGACCTGATGGACATTATGGAAAATGGCATGGTCACCGATAATGTTTGCTTGTAGTTCTCTGAGCCTGATAGCATTATTGGCCAAAACCATGTTTATTATCTCTCTCTCTTGTTCTTGCGTGAATATGGGCCCTCTTCCTCCTTGTCGTTCCCGACCCTCAGTCCTATGTAGAGAATAATACATTTAACTTACTGTACAATATCACAGGAAGGGGTATCACAAGTGCTAATATGGAGCATACAATAATAACTGTAGACGGATCTTATTTTACCTGTTTTCATGTCGAAAAGTCCTTATGACGGATGCCACTGTTTATCTGCTAAGATTTGGCTGAACTCTCAGTCCAGCCTCCCTCAGCGTCAATCCGTGGTTCACAACATGGTCCACTAGTGTTGCACGAATGTCATTTGATAAGTTTGGTCCTCTTCTTCTTTGTGCATGTTCTCCTCCTGCTTCAGGTCTTCCTCTACCTCTACCTCTTCCTCTGCCTCCTCCTCCTTCTACTCCTCTGCCTCTACCTCTGCCTCCTCTTACTCCTCCTTCTACTCCTCCTCCTCTGTGTAGTCCTCCTCTCACCCTCACTCTTCTTCTGACTCCTTCCATTTTGGTTGAAGGCAGGTGAACCTACCAGCTGCATTTTTATAGTGCTTAAACCTGATTGGTGTGTCTACAATTTAGCAATCATGTGTTTGTTCACCTGATGGCTGTGTTTAACAGATTGGCTCATCGGTGTGCTCATTTGACAGTCAGTACTTAGGAATTGCAAGGAAGTGACATCATGATATACATCTGTGTCTGATGTATACAAGTGTGTTTAGTGTTTTGCAAATCACTGTGTGTAATGCTTTGCAAATAGTGTGAAGCTGACAATGTGCTTACAGTTGTGCATATCTAGCCTTGTGTTTTGCTCCTTGAGTGTACGGTTTTGCGAATTGTGGGAAAAGTTAAATTTTAGTGTGTAAGCAATCGTAAAAAACTGTAAATAGGAAACTAACAAAGGAGATAACAATGGGCAGGTGTGGGGAATGAGACACAGGAGGAAAGAGAGGGGCGGGGCCCAGTGGCGGTTTTAGGCACGGGCGAACCGGGCAGTCGCCCGGGGCGGCATTTTTTCATGTCACGTGGGGGGCGGCACCGGCACGAGCAGTAAAAGAAACTCTGGGCCGCCGCAAATCGGTTATCTATTATCTATCATTCATTCATTGTGTGGGGAATTGGCAAATTGCCGCCCCTGCATGCTGAAAAGATAAAGGTATGCAACTATAATGTTCTCTCTGTGTTATGATTACTGTATCCATGTTGTCATCTGAAGGGCTAATTTTCGTTTATCGTAGTTACCGTTTATTAGCCTTTTTGCAGTGTGAATAGACACTTCTGTTTAGCCTAGTCGTTAGAGCGCCCGATTCTCATTCGGACGGACGCCGGTTCGAGGCCCGCGCAGGGCAGGTAGAACCGACAACACTTATACAACAAATTTGGTTTTAAGTCAACAAACACGAGATCTAATTTCATCATAATATTGTGCTTTGCAACAAAACTGTTACAAGTTCAGTTATTATTATTTATTTCCATCAGTTGGGTTAACGTAAGGTCCCGTAATGAGCAAACAGAATTTTCCAATCTGTAGCTAGTTTCTAAGACGAACATAACCTTTGCTATTTATTTGCTACATCACACATGTCATGAATATGAAGGTTTTATGCATGTTTATGACAACTGTCATTAAGTGTTATTCGCTCAATTATGACATTTTTAATGCAAATATTGTTTGTTTGAGGTCTTTGTTGACAACTTTACATTAACCAATACATCTTAACCTGTCATAATTGTCATAAAAACATGACATAGCAGATTAATAATTGAATGTAAGACACTACTTAGCTGGTGTTTCGGCATCTAACCATATTGCCTTAGAGACACTTCTGTACGCGTCACAGTTGTTTTATTTGACAGAACAAACATTTTACTTGTACGGTCAACAGAAAGTTGGCCATCCCATCGCTCACCCCCTACCAACCACGACAAACAATATAACACACCGGATATAAAGGAAACGGAAGTGAACACAACAAAACACGTGATTACAAATAACCATTAAGAAGATAATTGAATTAAGGCCACTACAGCTGGGTTAACTGTCATATTGGTTTTGACATTGGCTGTCATGAGGCCATTATAACTGTCATGAATCTTTTTCTGACCACTTTTTTTCCAGTGGTACAAATTGAATGTCAGTAAAATATCATTAAGTGTTAATACTCTGTCAAATTGTTTTATAACAATGTCATGTATACTTTTCTTGATCTCAACTACAGTGGTACAATTACATTTTAATGACAAATTCAATTTGTACCACTGTAGTTTAGGTCAAGAAAAATATGACATAATTTAGTTTTTTCGAGGGGGGGGGGGCGCTCAAAGATGTTCTCGCCCGGGGTGCAATTCAATGTAGAACCGCCACTGGCGGGGCCAATGACGAGACTGGAGATAACGCATATTAAGTCCTGATTGACAATAATATGTTTCTCTCCACATAAAACACATGGGTCTGTCATGATTCTTCCCCTAGACCAGAAAATCAAGACAAGAGTACTTCTGTGTCTGATGTATACAAGTGTGTTTAGTGTTTTGCAAATCACTGTGTGTAATGCTTTGCAAATAGTGTGAAGCTGACAATGTGCTTACAGTTGTGCAAATCTAGCCTTGTGTTTTGCTCCTTGAGTGTACGGTTTTGCGAATTGTGGGAAAAGTAAAATTTTAGTGTGTTAGCAATCGTAAAAAACTGTAAATAGGAAACTAACAAAGGAGATAACAATGGGCAGGTGTGGGGAATGAGACACAGGAGGAAAGAGAGGGGCGGGGCCAATGACGAGAATGGAGAGAACGCATATTAAGTCCTGATTGACAATAATATGTTTCTCTCCACATAAAACACATGGGTCTGTCATGATTCTGCCCCTAGACCAGAAAATCAAGACAAGAGTAGGCAGAATCATGACAATTATCGTCTCGGTTACGTATGTAACCTCTGTTCCCTGATGGAGGGAACAAGACGTTGTGTCGAAGCCGACAGATGGGGTTCGCCCTTGAGAACCAATCATCTCTGACTATTTTGAAAAGGCCAATGAAATTGGCGAATGAAATTTGCATGCCGGGCTCCGCCCCCGGATATCCGGGTATAAAAGGGGAGCCGGCGTGCTCATTCATTCACCTTTTGTGCTGAGGAGCCTGAGAGCATCTCGTGACTGCTGCAGCGGACGGCTATTGTCGTGGCAAGAAGGACACAACGTCTTGTTCCCTCCATCAGGGAACAGAGGTTACATACGTAACCGAGACGTTCCCTTTCTGTCGGTCTCTCGACGTTGTGTCGAAGCCGACAGATGGGGTTCCTATGGAAAACGCCACGGCACTAGCCGCGTCACAATCTCTAGCGAAGCGACGTTGACCGGCCTGGGCGAGCCACACGTGAGCGCTATCGCGAAATTTGTAACCTTCCAGTGGGCAGGCAGGGGCTCCCAGAGCTTTTGGCAAAGATGAGTAGCCCCTGCCCTCTGCCAACTCAGACGGCCCCATTCGAGGGCCATCCAGTCGTAGGGCTACTGGGTAAGCGCTGTTCCTTCAATGAGGACGTGCGCTACGGAGACCACTTCCCACCCTAGGGGGGAATACAGTGGAGACACCAACATGGTCTCACCAAATAGGGGAGAACTCATGGGAGGTATGTGCGGAATGCCGCAAGGTGGATGTCCACCTGGGGAGGTCATGGGTTGCCACGCGGGGAACCATCTCATGACGACATCTCAGACGGAACCACCCTAGTGGGGGGTTACTACGTGTGGGGCACTAGGTCCGGTTAGGGCTATATGTAATAACTCAGCTTGATACCCGGCCATAGGCGGCAGGGCTGCTCCGCCGAGCCCGCCGCCCTGAGTGCTATTGATGGATGGACGGACTGCCTATTCTTCACCCTTGGGGAAAGAAGGGAGGCAGCCCATAGCGCACTGGTCCCCCTCAGAAGGGGAATGGCGCTATGCGCAGGCGTACGCCCCACGACTGCTGGTCTCACCTGCTGGCAAGACTCGAGCTGCCGACTCCCCACGGAGGTTGCAAGCCTCTGCGAGGTATAGCGTAGCCCAACCCGCAGCTCTACAGATGTCTGCCAGAGAGGCGCACTAAGCCGATGCCCACGAGGAGGTCACACCCCGAGCGGAGTGTACCGTCACTCCAATGGGCACGGGCTAGGATCGGCACGCCGTAGTGACGGCGTGTGCGACCCAGCGCTACAACTCTCCTCGGATACAGCACTCCCTTTGCTGACCTCCATAACAGACAAGAGCTGCTCAGGGCCTTGAAGCCCTCAGTGTGGTTCGAGTAGAGGCGCAATGCGCTTACTGGACACCCCACGTACAGGTTGGGTCTTTCTCCCGGTGTGGGAGCGCCTGCAAGTTCACCACCTAGTCCCAAAGGGGGGCGGCGGAACTTTGGGCACGTAAGTCGGCCGGGGTCTCAGGATCACGTGAGAGTCACCGGGCCTGAAATTTGGCAATCGGTGGACACGGAATGCTTGCAGGTGCCTCACCCTCTGGATGGACTCGAGCCCCAGCAGGAGAGCCAACCCCCCTCGCAGAACGAGGAAGGGGCTCTCGGCAGGGCCCGAAAAAAAGGGGACCCACAGGTCCACCTTAAGGTCCCAAGAGGGTACGGGGCGCGGACGAGGCGTTAGCCCCTCGCGCCCTAGAGGAACCTAATAATCAGGTCATGCCGCCCCAGAGGCTCACCAGCAACTGGTACGTGATAGCCGCGACAGCGGGTACCCACGTTCCAATGTGGAAGGGGAGATTACTCCCCAGCCTCTCCTGCAATAGGACAGCACGTTCCTGAGCGAGCAATTCCGCGGGTCTTCTCCTCGAGAAGAGCACCAGGACGAGAAGGGGCGCCACTTAAAGGCATCCAGCCTTGTGGGCATGGCCCTTGCCTGAGTGACAGTCTCCACCACTGAGGGGGGTAGGTCATCCAGGAACTCCTCGTCCCATCCAGGAGCCAGACCCAGAGGTCCGGCTCGAACGCCACAACGTGTCCATCCCCTGCGAGTAGGCCCTTCGCCAGGGGATTTGGCCAGGGGGAGTTGTCGTCAGGAGTATTAGCTCCGAGGACCAAGTGTAGTTGGGCCCGTAAGGCGCAACTAGCAGCACTTGATACTCCCTTCCCAGACCTTGCACAGGACCTGCGCAATGAAGCTCACTGGGGGGAAGCGTAGTTCCGCTTGTCCCGCGGCCAGCTGCGCGCTAGGGCCTCCGTGTCGAGGGGGGAGCCTCGACCAGGGAGTGCCCAGCGGCACTGGGGGGTGTTCAGGGAGGCAACAGGTCCACCTGTGCCCGCCCAAACCACACCCAAGCCGGCCGCAGTGGTGGAGTCGTCACTTCGCACGAGGTGTCAACTGACGAGAGAGCGCTTGGCTGTCTGGTTCAGGACACCCGGTGGGCGTGTGACCTGCAGGGGCCTTGCCACCTGCTGTCTCCACCAGGGGTGGAGTCGTCACTTCCCACGAGGCGTCAACTGATGAGAGAGCGCTTGGCTGTCTGGTTCAGGACACCCGGTGGTTATGTGACCTGCAGGGGCTTTGCCACCTGCTGTCTCCACTGGAGGCTGCGCGCTAGGGCCTCCGTGTCGAGGGGGTCCTCGTCCAAGGAATGCCCAGCGGTACTGGGTGGTGTTCAGGGAGGCGACAGGTCCCCCTGCGCCCGCCCAAACCACACCCAGGCCAGCCCGCAGGGGTGGAGTCATCACTTCCCACGGGGTGTCAACTGACGAGAGAGCGCTTGGCTGTCTGGTTCAGGACACCCGGTGGGCCTGTGACCTGCAGGGGCTTTGCCACCTGCTGTCTCCACGGGAGGAGGCGTTTTTGGGCGAGTTGCGATGACTGCAGCGAGCGAGTGCCACCCTGAGGTTTAGTACGCTACGCCGGTCGTGCTGTCCGGGCCAGTATGCTGGCTCTGCACGAGAGGCCGGAGCCTCATCAGTGCAAGCAGGACAGCTAGCAACTTGAAGGCAGTGATCTGCCGACGCAGGCGGGGGCCCGTCCAGCGACCCGACACTGCGCGCCCATTGCACACCGCACCCGCACCCCGTAGGGAGGCATCTGTCGTTCCACGACCGGCCTCAAGACCTGCTCGGGGTTAGGATGCGACGGCAGCAGGCGTAATGACGATACGCCTACTGCCAGTGCGCCACGCTCTCCAGGGAACTCATCTCTGTAGTCAGTGCTGTCGCGGTCCCATGTGCGTCAACCCGAGGGGGACAGGCCACCCCCGAGGACACCATGCCCAGGAGCCTCTGAAACTGATTTCAGGGGACCGCTGGCTGCTGCCTGAAAGTTCAAGCAGCTCAGCACTGACTGTGCGTGCTCGTGAGCGAGCACACCGTCATGGAGACAGTGTTGAGTTCTCTACCAGGAAAAGGGGGAGCTCCGCGCCAGGGAGAGCTGCTCTCTTTTTCCCGGCTGACCCGTTACTGACATGCCAGCCCCTCGACAGTGCCGAGGGAAACTGTACATGAGAGTATGCGGTCAGTTGTCATGAACCACTCCTGGCGTCTGACAGACACCAGGACGCGCTTCTGCGCCTCCCGAACGGCACCCTTGCAAGGTGCTGCTCAAGGTATGCAGCGACCCCTGGTTTTGGGGATGATGAAGTGCGGCTGTCGAAGCCACTGGACATCTCGGCCGAGGGGACGGTTCGATCGCCTTCGCCAGAGGGGTGGCAGCCCCGGCCTGGAGCACAGGAACATCCCTGCCTCTGCTGAGGTAAGAGGATGCCTGAAGTCCGGCGGAGGTCTGGCGAGCTGGATCGAATGCCGAGACGGACCACACTCCCAGCCACCGTGATGGTTTGAAATGCTAACCAAGCACCCAGAGACCTCACAGGGGGGGCTGCGATCTACTTCATCAACCCGCGGGGGTTGGTTCAATGACTAGCAGTGCTGTTCTCCCCGGGGGGAACGGCTCCGCTAAATCACCTGCCAGGCGATGGCGCAGCTCGACGCACCGTCGAAGCGAGAGTGCTGAGGGCTGCTTTATACTCGTCATTGCGTGCCGCCACGACGCAACGTCGAGTTGCCGAACACCATCTTTCAGAGGGTGAGAGCGGCTGCAAGTGGGACCCAGAGAGAGACCTCTCCTTGTGAGAAGGCGGGCACTAGGCCCCCGAAGGGGCCCAGAAGGTGTTTGGGACGCGGCAGGGACCGCCCCAGTCCGACCATCCAGCAACCCAGGCTGGGTCGGGCCCGATGGTTCAATCTCTCTAGGTGGTCCTCCTCTCAACGTCTTCCTCCGGGGGGCCACCTGCGGGGGCACCAGAACCGGAGTCGACGCTGGAGAAGGCCAGGGCTGCTGGGGGCAGACCACGTGCGAGACCTCGACGGCCGAAAGGCGGCCGGGTCACAGCAGGCCGGTCTGTTTCTACACTGTCAAAAGGCTGCTGGAGCAGTCCTTGACAGCGCCACCAATCAGCCGACCTTGCGAGAGGGGAGTCGGGAAAGTGGCCTTTCTCGACATCGCCCCCCTGCGCAAGATTGGGTCCGAGGCATCTTTCCGGGCCACTGATGTGGACATCGTCCGACCCAGCCTGCGCTGCCACCGCGGTCCCCGGAGGGCCAGTCGGCGGCGGCACTACTTGGGTCGGTCTTACCCCGTGGGGCTCTCTTCAGCGCCCTGGCCTGCAGGAAGGCCATGCGTAAGAGTGGAGGCAGCTTGGTCCATGGCACTGCCAGCCTCAACACCAGAGATGTTGAGACCTTACATGCCCTGGACGGTGAGTCTAGGTCAAGCCCCCCAGGTGGCCGCCGTCTGCGGATACCCGCGACTGCATGCTCCACCCAGGGTGCATTGACATAGTCCCTAGCTGCCTCCCCGCCCCGAGGGAAGAGAGGGCGATAGAGTCAGCTAGACGGAAGCGCGCCGAAAGGGACGCTCCAGGTCTTACTGAACTCCTTATGCAGCTCGGTAAAACTTGGCACTTGAGCCGGGCCCAATGTGCGAGTACCCAGCCGCGAGCACCAGGGCTGCACCGCAACCCGACGCTCACGGCGGTCCGAGCGAGCATGGCTGACATCTTGACGTCTGCTCTCACCTGTGCTCGACCTCCCGAGGGAGGGAGCTTCAGGGAATCGCCAGAGTCTGATGCCAGCAGGTCGCGCTCCGATGTTGCAAGAGACACCTCATCTCCACGGCTCGTGTCCGAGCGCGTGGCTGAGGAATAAGATGGCTTAGGACCATCCTTGGGGACCTGCTAAACAAGCGAGACGGGGCGCGAGCGGTCCGCGAGCCGACCGGCTGACGGATTAACGCTCACGATAATCCCCACATCACCCTCGCTGCTCGCCGCCGCTGACGGCAGGGCCGTAGCCGCTGCGGTCACAGAACGGGAAGCAAACGAGGTGGTGGCTTGCTCTTGACAGAACGTAGCCAACGTGACGCAACGTCTGAATAGCCGTCCGCCCGCAGTGACGCAACGTCTGACTAGCCATCCGCGCGCAGTGACGCAACGTCTGAATAGCCATCCGCGCGCCGTGCGGGCAGGACGAATCCACGAGGCTGCCACAGCGATCGGACCCCCGAACACTTGCGGCAACCACCGTGTCCGTCCCCGTCCTCGATGAGTGTACTGCACCCAAGAGATCAGCGGGCAATGCCACGCTGAGGAAATTGCTCTTTTAGAAAAATACCTCAGGAACTGCCAGGACGCCCAGGGGAATCTCCGCTGCACCGCGTCGTAGAAACCGGCAATTCGAAGAATGTCATCAGATGCGAAGGCTCCGAAGCACAAAAGGTGAATGAATGAGCACGCCGGCTCCCCTTTTATACCCGGATATCCGGGGGCGGAGCCCGGCATGCAAATTTCATTCGCCAATTTCATTGGCCTTTTCAAAATAGTCAGAGATGATTGGTTCTCAAGGGCGAACCCCATCTGTCGGCTTCGACACAACGTCGAGAGACCGACAGAAAGGGAACAATGACATTATAACAGACTGCACTTCTACTTACCCTCCACTTCTATGAGCCAGTCCCTCCCAAAAACATATTATTCTGCTTTCTACCACTCTCCTGTTACTGCCAGCTGGAGAAACTTCTGCTCTAAACAAAGCAGACAAGTCTCTTGCCAAAAGAGTCTTCTCCTCGTAGACAAACACATTTTTAAAGAGCCCTGGGTGCTTCTGCATGCAAGGCAAAAGCCCAAGACATCCAGGCCCTCTTTAAATCTGGAAAACAAAGATATACATAAAGTTACACAATGACAAGCTATTACAGTTAGTTTGTCAGGTAAAAACATAAGTACATTCTGAAACTCACTGATCCAGAGAATATCGTAGCCTGTTCTACAGGAAGAACTTTGTGGCCGATTATAATAAATAATTTCTCTCCTCTAAGGTCTGGATGTGCCTTAGTGACCCCAGCATCAATAGCTGAACAGATGCCTCCAGTATTGCATCTCGTGCATCCAGTACATTCTGTGCCGACTGTATCTAAATTGAGAAAGTATTTAAGAAAGAAGAGTTTTATAACAACCAGCAACTAAACACAATATTAAGTATTTTTGTAAACATACAATGTAAACACCTTGTGTATATACAACATACATTTTATATATATGTACATTTAATGCATTAACTAACCTTGATCATCTTTTCTCTGAAATCATAGTCTATGATCTCTTGAAGGTCTGGTACGGGGGTCTGAATGTTGCATACCTGACAGAACAGTCTTTCTGAAATTTTTTTTGGCTCCACACCACCATGCACCAGGCACACAGCAATCATCTGTCCAATTTGCTTGTACATACCATTGTACAGTGCTGACGCACGCACGCGCACATGCACACACGCACACACATGCACACACACACGCACACACACGCACACACACGCACACACACACACACACACACACACACACACACACACACACACACACACACACACACACACACACACACACACCAACACACACACACACGTTAGGTTTCCATGTTTTATGGAGACATTCCATAGACGTAATGGTTTTTATACTGTACAAACTGTATATTCTATCCCCTAAACCTAATAGTCACAGAAATCTTTCTGCTCTTTTACATTTTCAAAAAAGATAATTCTGTATGATTTATAGGCTTGTTTCCTTAAGGGGACCAAAAATGCCCCCACACAGACAACTAATTTGGATATTTCCATGTTTTTCCCCATACCGCAAGTTTCACCTGGTACACACACACACACACACAATCATAAAGAGGGGGGTTTACACTGTTTTTGTAAAACACATATGCCAAATATAAATATTAGACATAGCCTTACCTCTAGAATTGCATGACAGAGCTTTCTGCCAGTCATGCCCTTCGAAAATTTCACATGAGTGTATCTCCCTCATCAACAAAGTCAGAAATTCACGTGTAGGACCACCTTCATCAGCAGCTCCTTCACCTACTCCATCATCATCTCGAAACACAACATCTAATTTTGCCGTTGGGTTAAATCTCTGATGCTTAAAGGCTCTAATAGCACTTTCCAAGATGTTGCCTCTTGTTGTGTTGATTTGGTTGGAAGCTGGTGCAAATTCAAAAGTCACTGTGCTTAACAGTTTAGTTAGTAATGACTTTAGATCCACACTGAAAACAAGAGAAATTTTACTTAATTTTAATTGTTGTTTAATTATAAAAGTTTTAACAATAACATCAATATTATATCACTTACTCATCCTCATGTTCTTCCCAGATATAAATATCTTCAAGCAGATCAGGTGAAGAGAAGGCCATTGGAGCTGCTGGAGATGAGGCCACCGGAGCGCCAGGAGATGAGGCCACCTGAGCTGCTGGAGATGAGGCCACCGGAGCTGCTGGAGATGAGGCCACCGGAGTTGCTGGAGATGAGGCCACCGGAGTTGCTGGAGATGAGGCCACCGGAGCAGCTGGAGATGAGGCCACTGGAGCTGCTGGAGATGAGGCCACCGGAGCTTATGGAGATGAGGCCACCGGAGCTGCTGGAGATGAGGCCACCGGAGCTTATGGAGATGAGGCCTCCGGAGCTGCTGGAAATGAGGCCACCGGAGCTGCTGGAAATGAGGCCACCGGAGCTGCTGGAGATGAGGCCACTGGAGCTGCTGGAGATGAGGCCACCGGAGTTGCTGGAGATGAGGCCACCGGAGCTGATGGAGATGAGGCAACTTGTTCAAGTGCATAAGTAGTCTAAAAATGGAAAACGAATCGATTAAACAATAAAGTCATGAGATGTTTCCTTAAATAAAAGTTATTGCATATCTAGGGAAGAACTACACAATATAAATCAAATACTGACCACATTAAGAGTAATTAAAGACAAAAAAACATTGCTAATTTACCTTTTCTTTTATGTACAGTGCTGATCGTCCTAGCTGTCCACTATCAATTATTGCTGCTGGTGTTTTTACTTCAAGACAAAGTGGAGAAACCACTCTTTGTGCATCAACCCTGCACAACTCAAATTCCTTCCCTTGAAGCTGCTTTGGAGAGTTTCTGCACACTGACTCTCACTCTGCTCTTTCTGCACTACTATCCTTTGACTGGTAATGGCATCTACTGGGCAAACATTTACAAATATGTGATCAAATTCTGCAAACATATGGTTTTCAGTCAACCTGACAAACGATTTAGTAAACAACACAGCAGAGGTCTTACCTCTCGAAGATGTAAAGCGCTCAACACATGGCCTGAGAAGAGTCAATCTAAATGTGGCTGTCAAATTTCTCCTACGTGCCCTCCTTGGACGAACCAGACCACATGAATTTTTATTTCGAAACATTTCGAACCTTTTAGAGTACATTTGTACATTAAATTTACATTTATGCATTTGTCAGACATATTTACCAAAAGTGACTAACATTGCATTATACTATACATTTGTTTCAATTGTGTGCAACATAGTACAACAAATTAAAATGGTGTCATAGTAATTATAATGTAGTAGCCTTACATTACCAAAAATCATGGTTACTGTTGTAAAACCATAGTTACCCCAAAATAAGCACATTTTTGATACCATGGTTTTTAAAAACCATAGTTAAACCATGGCAACTGTAGTAAAACAATAGTTTTGACAAAAGTAATCAACGCACCCAAAAAACATGGTTATCACAAAAAAACATGGTTAATTTGACTGCTATTAAAAAATGAACAATACATTTCTGATGTTATAATTATCCATTAATGTTACCTGTCTACAAGACTTTGTTCTCCAAGCTCTGGTGATGCTTCCAACAAACAATCATGTTGTGAATTTATGCGATCCCTTATTGCAGATAGGCGTCTTCTAAAATGATGACTAGGTTCTGTAGACATAATAAGAATGAATTTAACTCCTAACTTTATTTTAAATCAATCCCTTTGACCCGCGCTTTTGTAAACTGGATGCTCCGACTTGCCGTAGAGCCCGCAACCTAGAAAAGGACGGGCTATGCAAATGAGCTATTACGTTTGCATTTTGAGTGACATTAACTTAACGGCAATCGGCGTTCGCCGTTATTTAAACGCATGGCGGTGTGTGACGTTAGTTTAGCGTCAAGTGGCGTTAAGAAGTCGGCATTTCAATATTAATACGGCGATTAAAAGCACACGTTTTCTGACCCTGTTGGCTTTCGCTAAGTTTACTCGCTTCATTCGCGCGTGAAATTCAGACGTGAATTCGGGTCATGGGAGGGGCTTCTACCGCTCGCTCACGGCCCTACTAGAGCAAGCTCCTCATTGGTTAACGCGGCACGAATTTTCGCCAAAGTTCAGATCTATCAACTCCAGACGCGTCATTGGCAAGTAAGTCATCGTGTCTTTGTATTGACATAACATGTAAATCACTTGCGCTTAACGCTTCATTCGCGCTTGGTGTGAACACACGAGCGCCTCAATCTATCACGATATCAAACTCGATCCAGTGAAACGACAAAAGAAAACGCAAGGATGTCTCTGCACTTAATGTCAAATCTTAATGCTGGCTGGGTCATATCGTTTCTTACTCCTATTCCAGGAGATTGTACATTAGGTTATATAATAAAAAGAAAAATCCAAGATGGCGGCTCGTTAGTCTGTTGATGTTTGTGCACTGTTGTCTCACTCAATTTATTTTCGTTTAAACGGATTACTGTTATTTTAAGTGTGGATGCGTTTGTAAACAGTGTTGTATTGTTACACCGGTCTTAAAATGGTCAAATCTGCCTGATGGCTAACGGCTTGGGGATTGGAGTTGGACTTTTAACATATCGACTTTTTCTGTCTGGAGTATGAACTTTGTAGCGGTTATTCCTTCGCACCGCACTCAAGTCCTGGATTTAAGTCTGGGTTAAAGGAGAAGTGCGGTCAGGGAGATTCTTTTTGCTGCAGGTGTCTGCGGATTTAGCATTGGTAACGGCGGCATCACACCTCTTTGACCAGAGATCTGTGTCTTCGGATTGGGCATCGGTGGAGTCGGCGTCGCGCCTCTTTGATCGGGAATCCGTGCTTGCTGCGGGTGTCTGCGGAGTGAGCATCGGTAACGGCGGCATTGCACCTCTTTGACCAGAGGTGTTTGCTGCAGGTGCCTACTTACTGACGGACGTGTGAGAGAACCCCGGGGGATTCCTAGGACGTATTGTGTCGTTTTATGGCCTTATTTGAACTCTATGGCTGGGGACTCTGGAGGATAATGTGGCGCTTAATAACTGCATGCACTACTCATTTGGTTGCCTAACCAAGTTCCCATCAGAGACAGTAGGTCTGTTCACGTTTCATCTTCAATGTGCAATTTACCATCTGCAAATGTCGACAGTTGGCAATGTAGTGGCCTGTCTACAAGCATTGTTCCGTTCAAACAATATTGTTTTAAGTTATATCCTTGGTTTTTTATATATGTAGATTGTACCAGGTGTGCTTTAACAAAGGAAGAGAACTATTGTATAAATTATTCTCTCTATGTGGGTCTGACTAGAAGAAATGATCAAACCAGCTAGGCGTAGGAGCTTTATAGTCCTTATGTTACTAAATGTATTGCCAAATCCAGGTCCATACAATAGATGCGCTCCTACTTTTACTACTCCAACTGAACTCAAATCTAGGTCAGGTTTGGGTTTTATCCATGTTAATATTCGTAGTTTGTTATCGAAATTGGATGTGGTTCATATCTGGGCAAGAAGCACAAATGCGGATGTTATAATAATAACAGAATCTTGGCTCAACAAAACTATTTTAGACAAAAAGATCAACATCACTGGTTATAATGCTTTTAGAGCGGATATACCAAAAAGGGGTGGGGGGGGGTCGTAATTTATGTTAAAGAATGCCATGAGGCTACTATGCTACTTTCAGAATCGATAGTTAAACAGCATGAACTATTAGCTGTTAATCTGTCTTTCTCAAAGGCATGTCAACTAACTATAGTAGGATGTTATAGACCTCCATCGGCTACTAATACTATGACCTCGTTAGCGAGTTCTTTGGCCTCTTTGAATTACAAAGAAGTGATATTAATGGGTGATTTTAATTTAAATTGGTTGCTTCCGGTATCTGATGGTTTCAAATAGTTTCGCAATACTTATAATCTTTTTCAACTGGTAGATTCACAGACAAGACCTTATTTGAAGTTTCCAGAAAAATCCACATTATTGGATCTTGTGCTCACAAATGCCACTCATAAATATTCCCTAGCTTCAATATTTGTGATCATCGTTGTTGCAGTAGCAAGTATTGGGATTATGATGTTTTATGTATTATAAATTCATGTTTACTGTTGTTTTACTGTTAAATATAATGATATGAGTATGTCCATGCTGTGCTGGGTTCTTTGTCTTGAAGACTAGTTGGCAGAAGTGTGTAACACGAGCTCTGAGGAATGCAGGAGCAGGGTCTCAGAAAACAAGTGTGTGAGTGTATGTGTGTGTGTGCGTCAATCGCATCTCTCGGCAGGACCGGCTATTTTCAAAATGTTTTGCAGGAGCCAATAGTTGGGGGAGAATGGAGTCAGATTTACATGTCCCGAGGTGATTGGTTCCGGAGGATTCAACGCCCGCCCGATGAAGGGGAGGAGCCCGAAGACAGAATCGACGTCACATACTTTATAAATACTTATAACCCGAAAGTGTTAGGGGAGTTGTTTTTCGTCTCATATGTATGTTGAGAAACAACCCCAGCTGGAAGAAGCTTTTACATCTGATAATAAATTCTACTTAAACTTATTGGGAAAACGATCTCTTTGACTTTTCTTCAAATTTTGAACACGCAGGACTCAAGTTTAAAAAGTCCGATAGTTGGTGACCCCGACGTGATTTGAGGACAAAGGAAAGTTTTCGCGCCACATTTCGGCGGACCCCGTGGGGGAGGAAAAAAAAAGATATCGAGACGATTCAGATTTAACACAAAAGGCCGGCTAAAATACATAAGGTAAGCAGAAAACCTGTTATTTCGAATTCTGCTATTGGATATACTAAATTTCTGTGTTAAATTTGATGAACATCTCGATGAATAGACGAGTAAAATTGAAATAAGGAAAATCAGATTTAAAAGATTCTTACGGGTTAGAGTCCCTTGGCTAAGGAAGCCATAAATTAAATACAGATTAAAGTTCTGTATAATTGTTGGGAAAGAAATCCCGTGATCGGCGTATCACAAATTCATTTAGGTTAAAGTCCTTCGGAGAAGAGATCCGTAAATGATTTACTAGTTTGATTTTATTTGTATGAATGGTATTGGGGATGAAAGTATTTAGACGTGGTGTTTAGTTGAATGCATAAGTGAACGGAAAATTAGCACGTGGTTTGTGTAGGCCTTGTGTATGTGTATAATCTAAGTTGGTGTAAGGAGACGATCGTAAAGAAACTAGTAGGAAAGTTATATTGAATACATATATATATATATACAAGTAAATAAATATAATAAGAATGGCAGAGTTTCAAAAGGAGTGTGATGAACACGAATGTCCGACCGTATTAGCGCAATGGCAGAGTATCGCTGAGATGATGATAGCACAGACTGAACCAAAATCCAGGAAAGGGAGACAAAGAGAGGTTGAGGAATGTTGGATAGAATTGTGTGATAATTATGCATGGACGAAAGAGGCAGAGACATTTAAAGTGCCCCTGGCCCCGAAAATAAGAAATATGGAGAAAAAGGCTCATTGTAGGTTAGTCAGACATAAAGGTGATGAAAAAACGATTAAATGGTATAATGCAAGTAGATATAAAAGTAAAGGGTGTGACTTAGAAAAACATTTAAGAAAATGGAGTCGTCTTGCCCTCGTGGCGACAGCTTTATCACCTATTAGACATAGGAAAGAAGGGAAAGCTACAGACGATGATGTTAGACTGAAAGTGAAGGATGGAAACAGAGAGACCCAGTCACTAGCACCGCCCCCTGAACAGTACCGCCCATTGTATCCGCCTCTTGCTCCGCCTCTTGCTCCGCCTCTTGCTCAGCCCCCCCCCTACATCTCACCAAATACGACTCACAGCAAACAACAGGTCGTGCTTGAGGTACGAGAGGGAGTTTTAGACTGTAATTTAAAAGAATTAGAAGAACTTCGACAGGAGGTACAACATCTGGGCAAGGTAGTGACAGAACAGGTACATGCGGCACGAGCTCAGGTGAATGAGACAATGCGCCACATGGCAGAAAATATGGAACTTCCAGAGGGAAGTGATGGTAGTGAGAACGGAGTAGGAAGTGAAGATGAAAGGGGAAGTTGTAGAGCAGCTGGCCCTATAGAAACAACAGGTCAGGCCCAGGGCACGATGCATACAGTATGTATTAAGGGAACGATGGTAATGGATGAGGAGCCAATAGCAAAACGAACTAGGGGAAGGGAAAAAGAACAGCAGCTGTCTAATTTTTCAATTGATCATTGCCCACCTAATGTACCAGAGCAGAGAGAGCAGGCAATGAGTCATCATACTAATCAATTATATCCAGGCGTACAAGCCCCATTGTTAGCAAAGAGCACTGGGGTGCAGTACCAGCCCTGGTCACACAGTGACATGACTGCTATTTCCAGTAAACTTCCTCCAATTACATCAGGGGGCTCTAAGTGGTTGAGTAAATTAACGGCCTTGAGTCATGGTACCGTTTTGGCTTTGGGTGACATAAGGTGTCTGTTGGGTCAGATTTTGACAGCCTCTCAGATGGGGAGTTTTGAACTCGAAGCCCAAACATTACAATATCCAAATGATCTTGATTTTTCAAAAGTAATTACAATGGTGGGCAGGGCACTCGGTCGATTGTACCCATTGCCACCCACCGTATACCAAAACATAAAGTTTCGCATAAAACCAGGTGAGACAGGTGCAGCATATTATTTCAGGTGCGCTGCTGAGTGGGAACAGATGGTGGAAGAAAATAGTTTAACCAACCCAATTACACGAGACATATTCAGAGCAGCGGTTATGGCAGGTGCCCCTAGTGGTGTTAAACAAATAATGGAAAATAACCCTGACATTCCAATTGCTAGTAACGAAATATGGGAAAGGCATTTAGTCCACCACACAGATAGGGCTGTAGAGAAAACAGGAAAAGAGGAAGAACAATTAGAAAAGATAAAAATAGAGTTGTTAAAACTACAGTTAGAACAAGCAAAAAATGAGGGAGGGACAAAAAAGAGCAAGCAAATGCCACAACAATCCTACCAGCCACCCCCTTACCAATATAACGGCCCACCCTATGATACAGAAGCCCATGCAGCAGGTGGGAGGGGAAATAGACAAAGGAGCAATTGGAGGGGTAGTAATAGAGGGAGGGGGTCTTATGGAGGGAGGCAGCAGGGCGGGGGAAATTGTTACGTGTGTGGTGAGGCAGGCCACTGGATGAGAGAGTGTCCACAGCTTTCAGGTCAGTTTAACGGACCACCTGCGGAGGGATGGGGTCCTCGAAGAGGTGGTGCCGGTGGTCGCGGCAGGGAACCACAAACCCCATACAACCCGGGGCAATACCCTCCACCACCCTCCAACCTACAGGTGCCGATGTTCCCGCCATCGGGCCCGGAGGATGGCGCGAGCGTTTATTGAAGGGGCCCCCAGAGAACTGAAATGAGGGCTAGGGCCTAACCTCTCATTTCGTTAATGGTAAACAACAAACCATTAAAAGCTCTGGTGGACACCGGAGCCACCTATTCGACTGTCACAGGCGGCATAAAACAATCTGATCTGAGTGACAAAACTGTGACGGTCCTCGGATTCTCTGGGGGGAGAGAAAGCCACCAAATGACACAACCCTTCAAAGTTGAAGTGGCAAATCAATGCTTATCACACTCGTTCCTTTTCTCCAGCAATGCTCCCATTCCTCTTTTGGGAAGAGATTTATTAATAAAATTAGGGGCTAGCATTTTGTGCTCAGCAGAAGGGGTAATAGTTACATTTCCAGATGGTACAACCATTAACTGTTCCCTATCAGGTAATACGACAGACAGCCAGTGGATGCTGACCTCGTGTGGGGAGGAGGAGGCAGCTGATCTTTACTGGGTAAAATTAGATGATGACGCACAGTGGGGCACCACAATGGAACTGTATAACAAATACCGTTCATGGATTTCAAATTTAGATATCTATTTACCCCCCATAGACCCATTGCATTGTACATTGTTTTATGACAGAAATGACATAACCATTTATGAAGACATGTTTCAGGAAGTGGAGGGAGACAGATGGGTGTTGGAGGGAGCTGGAATTTTTGTGAGTAAAGAAGGAGTGATGGCTCCAGTGAAGCTGACAGAAGAGCAGTTGAAGTGGTATGAGATGGCAGACACAGCAGCACCTCACATATCGTTAGCCTTACACCCAAGCCATGAAGCCAGGGAGCTAGGTAAGATTACAAAAACACTGTTGGCCACCCAGGATTGGGAGCCCACGGAAACAACAGATGTTAAATATTCACCTAAACACAAAGCCTATTGGATAGAAGGTGCCACACGAGACACTGGAGCTCTAGAGCATGTGCAGGTTTCTAGATTCCATGGCAGGGAGCTGTCAGATAGTGTAGGAGCACCAGACATCATAAAAAATTTACCTGAGGATCTTTGGTCTCAGGGCCCAACAGATGTAGGTTTTTGTAACATGTCTCCAGTTTACTTTCAGTTAAGCACACCTGACCCCATCTGGATTCCACAATACCGCAACAAACCTGAGGCAGACGAGGGTGTGGCCGCAACAGTAAAAGGTCTCCTAGAGAGGGGTGTTATTACACCATACAAATCTAGGTGGAACACACCTATTTTTCCGGTGCCGAAACCAGGCACGAATAAGTACAGGTTGGTACATGATTTGAGAGCAATCAATGCTGTTGTGGCTACACCATCGTTAACAGTGCCTAATCCGTATACTGCACTCTCTGTGATAACACCTGAGCACAAGTGGTTTACATGTATTGATTTGGCTAACGCATTTTTCTGTATCCCTTTAGCAGAGGAATGCAAGGCGTGTGTGGCTTTTACATACAAAGGTTGTCAATATTCTTACAACAGATTACCCCAGGGGTTTGTTTTATCACCAGGAATTTTTAACCATGCATTAAAACAACAATTACAGGACTGTAGTTTGCCTGGAGACTGTGTGTTGATCATGTATGTTGATGACCTCCTTTTGGCAGCCAAAACAGAGCAAGGATGCCTGGAGGGGAGCGAAGCTGTGTTAAGACAATTACACAAAAGTGGCTTCAAGGTAAGCAAGGAAAAGCTGCAATTTTGCAGACCTTGTGTTACATTTCTAGGTCGCATGATCACCCCAGAGGGCTCCACGCTAACTGTAGCCCATAGACGAGGAATTCTGAGTCATCCAAAACCAACCACGGTTAAAGAGATGTTGTCATTTCTAGGCCTAACAGGGTATAGTAGACACTATATTCCAATGTATGTTTCATTAACAGCCCCTTTGAGAGATCTTGTAAAACAACAGGGTATGAAGAATTTGAGAGCAGACATTGAGTGGACACAGGAAGCTGAACGGACGTTCATTAACCTGAAACAACAGATGGCACATGCAGCTAATCTCAGCAGTGCCGATTACAGATCACCATTTCACTTAGACGTCTCTGAGACAGGGTCAAGTGCACATGGGGTACTTTATCAAAAAGACCAGGGGGGCAGAAAAGTGTTGATGTATGTTAGCATGTTGTTGGACAGTGTAGAACAAAGACAGCCACCATGCAGCAGGTTTGTCGCAGGATTGGCAAAGATAGTGAAGAAAACGTCTCACATCGTTATGGGCCATCACCTAATTGTTTTAACAACGCATTCAATCGCATCTTTTGTTAATTCTGAATCATTCACATTTTCCCCTTTACGACAGCGACGCATTGCAGCAATTTTGCTCGCCGACCATATCATATACACGCATGAGGGCATTAACATGGCAGATTTGGTGGAGGAGGGAAAACCACACGACTGTGCACCGATCACAGAGAGGGCATCAGTGGTCAGACCAGGTTTGTTTGCAAAACCATTGACTGGCCCTGAGCCAGTCATGACTTTGTTCACTGACGGGTGCTGTTTCAGGGCGGAGGACGGAAGTTTGAAAGCGGCTTATGCAGTGGTAGAGCAGGTAGGACATGAGATGATTACGAGGGATGCAGCAAGGTTAGATGGGAAGCAGTCAGCACAGAGGGCAGAAATGATAGCAGTGATCAAAGCCTTGCGACATACTGGTGGACACCGTGTAAACATCTATACTGACTCTGCTTATGTTGTTACAGCTGTACACGTAGAAATGCCGTTGTGGAAACGTTGTGGCTTTATCACTTCGTCAGGTCGACCAATAACACATGCATGTGAAGCCAGAGACCTTTTAGAGGCTCTGATGATCCCCTCAGAGGTGGCAGTGATTAAATGCGCTGGTCACTCTAAGGTGGATAGCTCTTTGAGCAGAGGCAATGACGCAGCAGACTTGGCGGCAAAAGCTGCTGCTGGTTATGTGTCCTCGCAGATGATGTGCACATCAGAAAGAACATCTAATGATTTATTGCCGAGATTCACAAGGGAATACCTTTGTAAAGAGCATCAGCGCTGTACCCCTGAAGAAATCTCTGTGTGGGCACAACATGGAGCTGTTCGTGCCTCTGACGGACTGTGGCAAGCTCCGGATGGACGTCCGGCGCTCCCAGCGAGTCTGTGTCATTCCATCATGGTAGAGGTTCATGGAGTGAGCCATGTCGGGGACAAACAGATGATGAGAGCGCTTGAATATTGGTGGCATCCTTTTTTAAAAGCTATGGTCTCAGCACATGTGAGCACGTGTGAAGTTTGTCAGGGATATAACGTTAAACCCACGATTAAACCAACAAGGGGTTCGTTTCCTTTGACCAGTGGTCCGGGGGACGAAATCGTGATTGATTTCACAGACATGATCACGAGGATACAGGGTAAGCGTTATCTTCTGGTAATCGTAGACTATTTCACTGGATGGCCTGAAGCTTATCCTGTAGGCAGAGAAGACAGTACGGCGGTGATAAAATGTTTAATAAATCATTATATACCTCGTTATGGCTTCGCCCGGCGTTTACGATCGGATAATGGCAGTCATTTCAAGAATGAACATTTGCGAGTCGTCGAAAAGGCCCTAGGCCTCAAACATGCATTTGGTGCAGTCTGGCATCCTGCCAGCCAAGGTAAGGTTGAACGAATGAATCTCACCCTAAAACTCAAATTGGCTAAAATCTGTGCACAGACAAAACTAAATTGGTTGTCAGCTTTGCCATTGGCCTTAATGTCAGTAAGATCATCTGTTAACCGAATCACAGGATTCACCCCTTTTGAATTGTTTACAGGTCGGCAGTTTCCAGGGCCACGGAATGCACTGTCGGATGCCATTGTGACACCATTATCTCACGCTGTCTATTTTGATAAACTGACTGCTCTCATTAAGACTTTTTCATGCCAGGTCAATCCATCTCCAGCAGCAGACCCCCCTCCAACGACGGTACAGTGGGTGAGGCTGAGGACGTTCAGGAGAAAGTGGAATGAGCCGAGGTGGTCGAAACCCCATAGGGTGACAGCAAGGACATCACATTGTGTTCGATTGCAGGGCAAGGGTGACACTTGGTTTCATTTAACCTCATGTGTAGCTTGTGACCCCCCCTCAAGGGATCTTGCAGAGACACGGGTGGACCTGCGTAGACAGGTCCAAGAGAGGGAAGGAGAATCAGAGGCTGAAGAAGCCACAGGTGAAATCACAACACCACCAGTACAATAACAATTGCAAATCATTCACAAGACAGGTGTTCCAGGTGAATGTGCTGTGACCAAAGAGAAGGACAGTAGAATCATTTTCCAGTGCAATAAATTTTGAGTGAATACTCACGGAGGTGGAAATACGTATTACCATATATTCTTTATAACCATATTATATATTGTCCTTATTGTGATTCTCATATTTATTATTTTCATATATCTATTGTTTTTCATATTTTTTAATATTTACTATTTTTTATACCTTTATATTACTATTGTGATTTTTATATTGTCATTCCTTACTATTTTATTTTGTGTGATTTTAACCATTTATATTTTTCCTTAATTGCATATTCCCATTAAGTATACTGTGTGTTTAACCATTTTAATTTCCAAGAGTGTGTTTATTATTCCTTTAAAGTCCAAGAGAGGGCAACAAAATGAAGCTGTGGGAAAACTGTAAGCTGTCGGGGATCCTATTAATAATTTCAGGAGTTATAGTAGGAATAATTTTTAGCCTAACTAAGGGTCAGGAAGGCAACAACACCATATCAAAATCGAGACACAAAAAAGCCATAGCCGATACGAGGTTACCATGTGAACAACTCGTAATTAACTATGTTTGGGGTAAGACTACATCATTTACTTTCGACCTATGCGCTGTCATAAATTGTGGGGGAAAAAATAGCTCATGGAGGGGGTACAATATATATATATGTATGGATGGGAATATGGACAGTGTTTGTAAGGTGTCCCAGTCTAGGCAAACCTATAGGGGTGAATGGTGTCCATCATGGAATAAGGTAATCGCATATACAGGTGCTTGGACTCCGGAACAACCTAGCCTTTGGACCCGTACCTCGGCAAAATTTGATTTAAAAATGCAGAGAGATTACAGTGCAAGTCAAAATCCACTCACCCTTTCAATATCCACCAGAACGGGATCAGCCAATTATACAGGGGAGTTTTTCCTTATAATGGGGGTGCACAGCCCAGGAACAGATAAAAAAGCAGTAATAAAATTTGTTATAGACAGTTCACCTGAGGAGGAAAGAAATGAGACAGTAGCTGAGCCATTATCGGTAGGACAAAAGAATGGAGTGGTGGAAATAGATTACACCATGTTAAAACCAGAAGATATGATAGAGAGAGCTACAGGATATGGGGAAAATAATTTGTGGCTGGAATGGATAATTACCACAGCCAGAGAACAGAGGTTAGACGATTGTGTTGGATGTGCTAATGCAAGACCACATTTATATATTGAACCAGCCCCGTTGTACCAAAATGATACGTGGGGCTATGAGTGTATGCTGGCATTGACACGGATGGCCAGTCCAAAAAATTGTACCACATTGGCAGCAATATTCCCACCAATAACTAACCTTTCACGGGCAGGTCCATTTACACCAAAGAAAGCAAATTATACCTGTTTTGATATTAAACGTCTATCACCAACCAGCAACCTGGGGGAGATAAATAAGGAGTGGTGTGATCACATCATAGTGGATAATGGGACTGAAATAGGTACGTGGGCTAGAGCAGGTTTGTATTATTATTGTGGAGATCGAAGATTGTTTACTAGGATACCTGAGAAGGCAAAGGGAGTGTGTGCTTTGGTAAGACTGGGAGCCCCAATAACTCTGATAGGTGACAGAGCAGTCAGAACGGAAACCATAAATTCAGCAACATTGACAAGAAGACGTAGGAGACACATCATAAAACAGAGAGCAATAGGTTCGAGTGTAGATTTATCATTAAATAGCCCGACATACATTGATGCGATAGGCATTCCACGAGGTGTGCCGGATGAATATAAACTAGCAAACCAAGTGGCAGCAGGTTTTGAGAATATACCCATAATAGCTGCCCTTTTTCCAGTCACCCCAAACAAGAATGTAGATAGGATTAATTATGTACATTATAATGTGATGAGGTTAGCGAATATGACAAGGGATGCCGTAGATGGTTTAGCGGAGCAGCTAGCACCAACTTCACTGATGGCTATACAGAACCGTATGGCTCTGGACATGCTGTTGGCAGAGAAGGGAGGAGTATGTGTAATGTTTGGTGATCTTTGTTGTACGTACATTCCCAATAATACTGCCCCAGACGGATCAGTGACGAGGGCATTGGAAGGTTTGAAAACTTTGTCTATAGAAATGAAGGAACATTCAGGAGTAAATAATCCTATTGGAGATTGGCTAGACAAAACATTGGGAAGATGGAAAGCAATAGTAATGTCTATTGTGATGTCTATAGGGGTATTCATAGCAATTTTGATTACGTGTGGTTGTTGTTGCATTCCTTGCCTTAGATCACTGTGTAATCGTTTAATAGTTTCAGCTATTGAGAGACCGGAAAGCCCCAAACCATTTAATATGCCATTGTTATCCAGCTATACTGACGACACGGAGGACCAAGAATTTTGACCTCTGTCGAGGTCAAGAGAGGGATTATTGGGATTATGATGTTTTATGTATTATAAATTCATGTTTACTGTTGTTTTACTGTTAAATATAATGATATGAGTATGTCCATGCTGTGCTGGGTTCTTTGTCTTGAAGACTAGTTGGCAGAAGTGTGTAACACGAGCTCTGAGGAATGCAGGAGCAGGGTCTCAGAAAACAAGTGTGTGAGTGTATGTGTGTGTGTGCGTCAATCGCATCTCTCGGCAGGACCGGCTATTTTCAAAATGTTTTGCAGGAGCCAATAGTTGGGGGAGAATGGAGTCAGATTTACATGTCCCGAGGTGATTGGTTCCGGAGGATTCAACGCCCGCCCGATGAAGGGGAGGAGCCCGAAGACAGAATCGACGTCACATACTTTATAAATACTTATAACCCGAAAGTGTTAGGGGAGTTGTTTTTCGTCTCATATGTATGTTGAGAAACAACCCCAGCTGGAAGAAGCTTTTACATCTGATAATAAATTCTACTTAAACTTATTGGGAAAACGATCTCTTTGACTTTTCTTCAAATTTTGAACACGCAGGACTCAAGTTTAAAAAGTCCGACACTTTCGGGTTATAAGTATTTATAAAGTATGTGACGTCGATTCTGTCTTCGGGCTCCTCCCCTTCATCGGGCGGGCGTTCAATCCTCCGGAACCAATCACCTCGGGACATGTAAATCTGACTCCATTCTCCCCCAACTATTGGCTCCTGCAAAACATTTTGAAAATAGCCGGTCCTGCCGAGAGATGCGATTGACGCACACACACATACACTCACACACTTGTTTTCTGAGACCCTGCTTCTGCATTCCTCAGAGCTCGTGTTACACACTTCTGCCAACTAGTTTTCAAGACAAAGAACCCAGCACAGCATGGACATACTCATATCATTATATTTAACAGTAAACATGAATTTATAATACATAAAACATCATAATCCCAATAATCCCTCTCTTGACCTCGAGATATTAAAACTTCTAAGCAGAAACCACGAATTATCACGAAACACTCACAAGGTTTTTTCAGGGTGTCTACAGATATATAAAAGTTAAATTTAAGACCTTTTAAGACCTTTTTAATACCACTTTTTATAAAATTTAAGACCAAATCCAGAATGGAAATACACATTGTATTACTTACTGTATAGGTATGATATATGTACTGTATCTGACAGTGTGTTTACTCCAGAATGCCAGACAGAGGGACATTCAAAATGTTTAGGTTTGTGTTTAAAGTAAAAAATGAAAACAAAATATTACTGTCAATTTCCATTTATTAAAATATACAGTTACTTTTGAACAGCAGCCAAAAACAAAATTCACAATTGTTAAATGGAAAACAAGAGAAATACTGTTCGTTTGAATGATAAAATGCAAAAAATAAAACATTGACACAAACACATCCCATTTTCACTTATGAAAGTGTGAATAAAGTTGAATGAACAATTTTTTGTTTAAAATGCTAACATCTATTAGGATGCTTAGGGAGAAAAAATGGTTCCAAACCATATGATGTTACGGCATATACCTCAGGTCTGATGATTTTTTCCCTATCTCTGTTTCAAGCTCTTTTAGCTCGGTGACCTTTTCTCTGTATCGCCTTCTCAGTATATTAGACTTTGTGATTAGCTGGGCCATGAGTGTACCCGATTTACCTTCAGCTTCCTCTGCCAGTTTGTTTGCATCTTGTTCAAGGCTGTTTGCTACCTCAGCTAGTACCACCTTACTCTTTTTGAGTTGCTCAAGATGGTCTTCTGCAGCTTTTCTCTTTTGCCTTTGTGCATTGCTCTCCTTCTTTTTCTTTTCCTGCTCCAGGTGTAGCCGATATTGAGATCTTGCAGAAGCTGCGGCTGCCAGGAGCTCCTTCGTAAGAGGAACTTTTAGAACCCCTCCACAGACAGAAACATTGTCACAAATCATCCTCTGAGCCTCAACTGTGTCTTCCTGCATGTTATCTGCCTCCACCTCCTTATTAACAGAAAAGCCCCTTTCAACTGTAGCTTGGCCATGGGAGAGGAGCAAAAGTTTCCTGCAGAAAGTCCAGAGTTCAGGGTAAGACTGACAGAGGATTCCATGCAGGAAAACATCCAACCTTGTCTTCATAGGCTGGAAACAAGACAACGATTCTGCTTTTGCCTCCAGAGACAAGAAGTTTCCGAATTGCTGAACAATTACATCACCTGTTGTAACACAGATTATGACAAAGTAAATAACACAAACAATGTAATAAAAAATGTTGAATCAAACAAAACCTATTACATTAAAATCGTTTGACAAAACAAGCTTTGGTATGAATTTGTGCAAAATTTCTTCATTCTCTAGCTCTTTAACTTAAATACCAGTAGAAATGCCTCCGGACAGCTGGTGATCTTGCAGAAAACTATTAACAAGTCGTTTCATTCTTTTCTGGCACAAGTAAGGGTCTGAGAACATGTTTCGAGGGTCCAAACATGCCATCTGCCTCACAACAGTGTACTTTAGTGGGCTCTTGTCTTGCATTTTCTGGATGATGTTAGTCAAACAGTCAATGCAGTCCCTTCTAAACTCCATCACACTGAGCTCACCTACTCTGCTACTACCCTGTTTTACACAGAATGAGATACAAACTGTAAGAATGACTAAAATGTATTTTGCAAAACTCTATTTTACTCTAATGTAGCTATTGTTTAATATTTGCCACCATACCTTTATAGCTGCCTCTGCGCCTAAGCCTATGTCCACATTCTTTAGATGTTGTTTTGCTTTCTTGTCAGTCACATCCAATCTGACAATTTGCAGTGCAGTGATGTCTTTAAGGACCTCTTCTTTGATGAACCTCTGCAATAGGCTCTGAGACCATGTACATGAAATATAGTACAACATATGTAAATTCAAAGTTTTTCAGAATTAAAATATCATACACTTCAATCATTGCATCTATTATTACCTTCATGAGTACAACTAGGTCTTGACTAATGAATGGCATCACAGGTTCATCCGTCTGATATTTAGTTAGAAAGGTGGAGAAGGTCCTGGAGACAGCCATAAAAAAGTGAAATTTGGCCAGTATGAGAGTATCATTCCGTGCTATGGCTAGGGAATCGTAAGATGCTGTTCTTGGGTTCGGAAGCTTTTTCTGTGTTACGGCATCCACGTATTTCACAATCATAGGCCATATTGCAATAGCCCTTTCTATCACTGGTAGGTTTTCTACCCATCGATGCCCACAGAATGGTAGAGGAAACATGGATGTTTTGGTTAAAGTGCAGAAATCTTCTCTTCTTGCAGGGGTATTATGGAAGACTGTATGTAGTCCCCGGAGCACTTTCTCCAAATGCCAGACACTAAAGCCACTTTTGATGGCATTGTGAAGTGTATGGAGTCCACAGCTCCCCACGACAGTGAGCTGGGCACCTCCAAATGACTCTGCATGTTCCTGCTGAAGCAAGTCAAAAAACTTCCAGTTGACACTGGGTCCATCCATTGAGAGAGAAATCATGTTTCTCAGATCAAGCTGCTGCACACACTCCTGGGAATAAAAAGAGAGCCAGACATTAACCACACATCTCAAAATACTTCAGATTAATGTTAGGGAGGGTAGGATAAACATGAATGAATAAAAATGCAATACGAATTATTTTGATAACTAGACAACTGGTGCAGAGCCTATAACCACAGTCAGTTTAGCTTACTAATAAGCTTACTTTAATAAAGTACTTTGGCAGGTGTACAACACCAGGCTGTATTCTAAAATCTACTCTATTTAACGTTCAGTATCATCACTATAGTTATTATTTACTTTCCAACTTACTGTGCATTTATTTATAATAAATAAAAATGTCATCAGCAAGAAATTTAAAGATCTAGAAAAGCTGGAACATAACTAAGAACTTTATTTTTTTAAATTATCTAGGGTATTTAATCACTTATATAAGAAGTGTAAAGATGCTAATTCTGATTCAAAATCTTAACAGTGTCTATGAACACTGTGTGGAGTAACACAAACTACGGTGACCTCACCATACCTTTTACACATATATAACGTTAAATAGGCAAGTTATTTAATATATTAATTAAAGGAAAACTTACTTTGAAGTGATGAAGTAGGTCCTGTGCAGTGGCATGGCCCATGAACTGAGATCCAAAAAATCTTGACTGAACATGGTCATTTAACCAATACCGAACATGTAAGTCCAGCTGCTTGCTTTTAGTTGTCTGGTTCAAGGTTTCGTCGAACATGATCACAAAGGGACCGCATCTGTTGACCTCAGCAATAAGTTCTTTTTTAATATATGGTGCCAAACCAAACTTGGCAACATACCTCGTTTTGTCTTTGCCACACGTAAATGTCTGTACAAGCCCCGAGTCCGGAAACATAGCTTTAAAGATTTCATCGATCCCCTCATTTGACCTGAAAGAGTGGTGGCTTGTTACAGTCCGCAGCACCCAAATTACCTCAGCACTGAGTGTTGGCGTCGTGCCAAAATTTGATCTGAGGTCAGGTGCCGCTGTGGTTGTAGGCAGTGAATTTTCAACATCCTCACTAGTACTGGGATGAGTGGAACAAAAACTTCGAATTGAGGACTGCTGGCGGTCTCTTGCGTATTGCTTGTGCTTTGCACTCTGTGCGTGCGATTCCACAGCCTTAACGCCCATTGTACCGAGTTTAAAACACCTCCGACAAACGGTACAGTTTGCCTCGTAGTCGTTAGCAGGTACCGACCTCAACCACCACGAGAAGTCATCGTTCTCGAGCCATTTATGGTTAAATTTGCATTTGCCCATCTCTATCAGATACGCGCGTGCCAGCAAACGTTAGCAAAGCTGTAGCGCAACCTGCTTGCGTGCGTGACCTAATTTATCGGATGACGCAGTAACGTTACGGCGAGAAAAGAATCATTGGGTCCGTCGACTGAAGATTTTTTTTCGGTTACCAAAAAAATTTTAATACCTGTCGAATCTGAATTTAAGACATTTTAATGCCTTTTAAGGCCTTATATTAGAATTTTTTTATTTAAGACTTTTTAAGACTTTTTAAGGATCCGCGGCCACCCTGTTTTTATTTGACCTTGCTCAATTTGATTGGGGAAAAATAACGTTAACTTCAGATATTGAGAGCACTTGGAATTATTTTTATGATAATTTAATTTTGATTATTAATAAGCATGCTCCTTAAAAAAAAAATAGAGTTAAATCTCGGGATAATCCCTGGTTTTCAACTGCACTGTCTGATCTTATTTTTGAGCGGGATGCTGCATGGGCTAAGGCTAGACAAACTAACTTAAGTCCTAATTGGTTGTATTTTAGGCAGCTTCGTAATAAATGTACAGCTACGATTAGGAAGGCAAAAGCAGAGTATTTTCTTGATAAAATGGAAAAATTAGCAAATGCAGGTAAGTTCTGGAAAAATATAATATTTTTGACTGGTAATAGATCTGTTTCAGGTCTCCCCAATTGCATAACAAAGGATGGTATTAAATTAGTGGATAAATCACAAATGCTAAATTGTTTTAATAGCCACTTTGCGGAATCAGGGTCATTGTTTCAGACTAATAATTATACCACTGTCACTTCTGAATTTCTTAATGCAGAAAGGCATCTATGGACGACAGAGTTCGTTTTTAATCATATTATTACTTCTGGTGTCTACTCTGCATTGCAAAACTTAGATGTGAATAAATCGTCAGGTCCTGATCTTATTGAACCCTTGTTCTTAATATTGGCGGCTAATATAATCTCACAACCATTAGCATATCCAATCTTTCCTTGACAATAAGGAAATTCCACGGATTTGGAAGTCTGCTTTTGTTGTTCCTATGTTGAAAGGGGGCGACTCTACCTTATTAGATAATTATAGACCTATTTCAAAGTTATGTATCTTGTCAAAACTATTGAAAAGTTTTATCAGTGAACAATTAATACAGCACTTACATTCTCATAAACTTTTGTCTATAAACCAATCAGGATTTCGTAAAAAACACAGCACCATTACGGCTGTTTTAAAAGTTTTAAATGATCTTGTGAAGTCCCTGGATGGAAAACATCATGCCACCTCTTATCTTCTTGCTTCTTTGGATGCTGTGTATCATGGTGCTTTAAGATTCATTACGGATTGTACATTTTCTACACATCATTGTATACTATATAATAGAGTTGCCTGGTCCTCACTTGCTATTCAAAGGAAAATGCATTGGTATTTACTGATTTATAAAGCTATTCTGGGTTTTTTGCCATCCTACCTCTGCTGTTTGATTCGCCAAAAAGTAGTTGTTAACTATTCATTGCGTTCTCAGTCTTTTTACAATCTTCATGTACCCACAACACGAACCAATTTAAGTAAGACTGCTTTTGAATATGCTGCTTCGTCACACTGGAACTCTCTTCAAATTAAATTGCGTATAAATCAGTTTGTGTCTATTTGTAAATTCAAAACACTTTTGTGTGCAATTGAAAACGATTTAATGATTTGTAAATGCTTCTAATGCTGTAACATTTTATTGAGTGATGTACTTTTCTTTGTTGTATTTGTATAACTGGGCCGCCTGTCTTGGCCAGGACACTCCTGGAAAAGAGATTTTTAATCTCAGTGAGGTTCTCTCCTGGCTAAATAAAGGCAAATAAAAAAAGAAACAATCAATATGCACATTTTTCCTATGGTTTGATGGCAAAACTTTAGAGAGAAACTATGTAATGAAGTTACCATTTAATTTTGTATATCGTTTATATTATAAACATTAATATTAATTAATTAATGTCACACCATAGGTCACATGTCCATTTTATTTGTGCGCCACATAATAAAACGTTTTTGTCAATTATATACAGATACTTTCTTTTAAATAAACATTGTACATTTTCAGCCTATTTCTTTTTAAATATAAAGAACAGATCTGTAAAATAAAACAAATTTGCAGTCTATTTCTGTAATTAGATTTTTTTCCCTGTTTTTCAGAAATACAGAAAAAAATGAAATTGAAACAGTAAAATTCTGTAATTACAGGTTTTTTTACAGTGCAGGTGATGTTTTTCAGGCTCTCTAGGACTGACTGTGAACATACCGTCTGGCTCAGAGTGTTGTTAGAACCGGAACCAGGAACACTTCCAATAACAACCTGATGCATTTGTTGCATCAAAGAGTGCAGAACAGTACTCTACTCTCAGCCAGTCTTATCTCATTGTTCCAGGGTTACTAGAGCGGGCAGGACGCAGTCCAAGGTTACCAGAGCCGGCAGGACGCAGTCCATGCACAGACCTGACGAATGCTGTGATGATAGAGCTGGACAAAGAACGTGGCAACTCTACAAAACTATTAATGATAATCTTAAATCTAATTATTTTTTATTTTGCCTTGTTGTGCAAGCACTGTCAAGCCTGAGCAGAGGCTGCAGCTTTTTCCAGAGGGGAACTGGAATCCCCTGGTTAGGCCTGGTTTCCCTCCGAGGTTTTTTTTCTCCTCCAATGGAGTTTTGGGTTCCTCGCCACCGTTTGCATACTGTTTTGCACTGGTTGCCTGGCCGGGGGGGCTGCTAGAATTTTGTAGTTTAATTTAATTAACACTGCATATAGGAACCTATAGTCTGTCTAATATTTGACCTGTGTTTTGACTTGCATAACCTTATATGTTTTGCTTATAGTCAATGTTTTCTTGTACAGCTGCTTTGTAACAATGAAAATTGTAAAAAGCACAATAAAAATAAAGCTGACTTGACTTGACTAGAGGTTCTGAATAAGCTATTTTAAATAGTACATACAAATCAATGGTTGACATAGTTATTAACTTGTGATTTTTACCTCTGGATTGCGCTGCTTTCTGAATCCTGCCTTTTGCATCTGATCACAGAAAAGAATCTAGACGGCTAATATCTACTTAAAACATTTTTTTGTTTGGTTTGCTTTCATATGTCAAAGGAATGATGAAATTATAATATTTTTTGAATTAACAATCAATTAAACTTACTCTCGAGACAAAAATCAGGACCGAGGATTTGGATTCTGCCTTGGCTAGCCGCAGTGCTTCTGTGACCGATAGCAGTGCCGTCTCAGGGGAGTGGTTTGTTTTGAAAAAAGACTGCTTGTCATCCAGTAGTTTGTTCTGGGATAGGTATAAAGAAACTTGGTTGAAAACTGCCCTTTCAAGAGTTTTAGCAATTAAAGGGAGGAGAGACAGGTCTGTAACTGTCGGTGGTAGCGGGGTCCAATGTGGGTTCTTAAGTAGGGGCGTGACCTGGGCCTGTTTGAATGTGGATGGAAAAGTGCCGGTGAGCAGAGAGGTGTTGATGATGTGCGTGAGTGTGCTGGATATGGCCTGAAGGAGATGGGAGGGGATTGAGTCAAGGGGACTGGTGGTGGGGTTCTATTTTAGAATTGGGATGTTCTAAATAATCGTTTAGTTTATAATACAACCCTGCATTTTACAAACCCAACATCGACCACTAAACACAGACATGATGATCCTTAATTCAATTCCATTTGATTTATATGGCGTTTTTCACTTTTTTTGCAAAGCAGCCTAACATACTGTCAGAATTCCATCACCACCTCCCTCCACTCATTCCCTCACTCCGCCCACTCAATCATTCACTCGCTCATTGTCACCCGATTACTAATCACTATCACCTGGACCTCATCATCAGTGCACCCATATATAACAGATACTGTTGGGATTACTTTTCATGTACATTAAAAGTTTATTGTTTTATAAATATTTTACTTCCATATATAATCAAGGTAAAATATTGCTTTATGCTGTGCTTGCTTTACCAATGAAACTAGGAACTGCAGCTTGTGGGAATTAAGATCAATCGATATAGAAATGGATGAGTAATTTTGTTTTAATCAAATGAATTTTCCCACGTGACATTGTTAAAGTTTAATAGATATGTTTTAATCATATAACCTTTGTTTTAACCATATTGTGTGCTATATAACCATTTAAATTTTGTCTAATTACATGGACACAGAAGGCAATTCAACTTGCAAACAAGATTTCCGGCCAGATGCTCTTGCAGAGAACGGAACGTGGTTAGCAAGAGTCCAACAGGACCTGATTGGTTGCTCAGGGAATTACGACCCGGAGGCGGAGGGGGAGCAGAAGACATTAACATATTCTCTTTCCTGTATATAATGTATGTGTGGAACTTTTTTTGTGTTGTTGACTGGACTCGTATGGAGACGGCAACAAACCATCGATGTGAAGACCTTTTAAATCTGATGAATAAACTCTATTACTTTTAAAACAGTTTGTTCCCCTCATCCTTCCAAATTTTGAACACACAGGACTAGCAAAGATCATTGAGTCCTACAAATGGTGACCTCAGACGTGATTTGGAACAAGGGGACACGGTTTGGAGAATCGATCTGAGAGATCACCGTGAGGCTGAGACAGACTTAACACAAAAGACTGCGCGGCATAATTAAAGGTAAGCAGAAACCTGTTTATTCAAATTCTGCCATTCACTAAATCTAAATTATTCTGTGTTAAGCTTGGCAACGCCCTCGGTCAATATATAATAAATAATTGATTAAAAGAGGAAAAAAAGTCAGATTTAAAAGGTTTCTTGGGAAAAGAAGTCCCGTGATTAGCAAATCACAAATTCTGTTGGGAAAGAAGTCCCGTGATCGGCGTATCACAAATTCTGTTAGGTTTGAGTCCTTCGGCCAAGAGAGCCGTAAATTCTGTAGGGAGATAGTCCCGTGATCGGCGAGTCACAAATTCTGTTGGGAAAGAAGTCCCGTGATCGGCGTATCACAAATTCTGTTAGGTTTGAGTCCTTCGGCTAAAAGAGCCATAAATTCTGTCGGCCAAGAGAGCTGTAAATTCTGTTGCGAGAAAGTCCCGTGATCTGCGAGTCACAAATTCTGTGTTCAAATTGTCAACTGTAAATGTGAAAGAAACGTATATTGTGTGTTCGACTGAATGCGTGAAGTTGAAATAATTGTATGAAAATGCTTGTTTGATTGTGTGTTCATTTCCGTAGTGTAAAATTTTGTGAAAGATTTATTTAGATAAAAATGGCCGAGTTTCAAAAAGAGTGTGATGAAAATGGGTGTCCCCCGGTATTGATGCAATGGAAAAATATCACAGATATGTTATTAGCGCAGACTGAGCCTAAAGACAGAAAACAAAGACAGAGAGAAGTAGAGAAATGTTGGTACCATTGGCGCCTAAAATTAGAAATGTGGAAAAAAAGGCCCATTGTAGATTGATTAGACATGGAAATGACAGAGAAAAAGCCAAGTGGTATAATGCAGGTAAACGAAAAAATGAAGAGAGGAAACTAGAAAAACAGTTAAGAAAGTGGACTCGATTTGCTCTCATAGCAAGAGCTCTCTCACCAGCTAGGAACAGAACAAAGACAGAGGAAGTGATTGTTTCAGAGACTGTAGAAAGACAGGAAGTGCAGAAAGGAAGCAATGAGCCTAAGTCATCAGCACCGCCCCTGAACAGTACCGCCCATTGTATCCAACCCTCACTCAGCCCCCACCATACACTTCACCAAATTCAACTCTCAGCAAACAACAGGTTATGGTTGAAGTAAAAGAAGGAACCCTAGAATGCGATGTGAAAGAATTAGAAGAGCTTAGACAAGAGGTAAAATACCTGGGCAGGGTAGTAACAGGACAGGTACGTGCCGCATGAGAGCAGGTGAATGAGCAATGTAGCAGAACACATGGAGCTTCCAGAGGGAAATGGTGGTAGTAGTAATGGAGAAGGAAGCGAAGATGAAGAGGGCAGTTTAAGTGCATCTAGCCCTGAACACACAACAGGTCAGGCCCATAGCACAATGCACACAGTATGTATTAAGGGAACGATGGTAATGGATGAGGAGCCAATAGCAAAACATACTAGGGGAAGGGAAAGAGAGCAGGATTTGTCTAACGTTTCAATTGATCATCACCGATGACGAGCCACAGCAAAGAGGACAGGCTATGAGTAACCATGCAGAACAATTGTATACAGGGCTACAAGCGCCATTATTGGCCAAAAGGACAGGGGTGCAGTACCAGCCTTGGTCACACAGCGACATGACTGCCATTGCTAGTAAGCTTCCACCTATTACATCAGGAGGTTTTAGGTGGTTGAGTAAACTAACCGCCTTGAGTCATGGCACCGTTTTTGCTTTGGGTGACATAAGGTGTCTGTTGGGTCAGATTTTGACAGCCTCTCAAATGGGTAGTTTTGAACTCGAAGCCCAAAACCTTAGAGCGCCAAATGACACACCCTTTTCAGGAGTGTGCACAAGCGTGGGCGTTGCACTTAGACGATTGTATCCATTGCCGCCCACCGTATACCAAAACATTAAGTTTTGCATAAAGCCAGGTGAGACGGGTGCTGCTTATTATTTCAGGTGCGCGGCTGAGTGGGAACAGATGGTGGAAGAAAATAGTTTAAACAACCCTATCACACGAGACATATTTAGAGCAGCAGTTATGGCAGGTGCCCCTAATGGCGTTAAACAAGTGATGGAAAATAACCCTGACATTCCAATTGCCAGCAACGAGGTATGGGAGAGACATTTAGTCCACCACACAGATAGGGCTGTAGAAAAAGCAGGCACGGAGGAACAAGAATTAGTGAAGGTAAAGACACAGCTGTTGAAATTGCAGTTAGAAAAGGCCAAAAATGAGGGGGGGGAAAAAAGTGAGCAAATGCCACAGCAATCTCATCAACCACCCTCTTACCCATATGAAGGCCCACCCTATGCAGAAGGTAATTTTGAGGGACCCTGGGAAGCACCCAAAAGGTATACACAAGCTAATGCAGCAGGGGGAGGGGAAATAGACAAAGAGGTAATTGGAGGAGTAATAATAGAGGGAGGGGAACTTTTGGAGGAAGACAGCAACGCGAGGGAAATTGTTTCGTGTGTGGTAAAGCAGATCACTGGATGAGAAATTGTCCACAGGCACAGGATCAAAATGACGGTCCACCTGCGGGGGGATGGGGTCCCCGAGGAGGTGGTGCCGGTGGTCGCGGCAGGGAACCACAAACCCCATACAACCCGGGGCAACACCCTCCACCACCCTCCAACCTCCAGGGGGGTGGCGCGGGGGATTGTTGAAGGGGCCTTCAGAGAACTGACATGGGGGGAAGGGCTGAACCTCTCATGACTTTAATGGTAAACAACAAACCATTAAAAGCTCTGGTGGACACCGGAGCCACCTATTCGACTGTCACAGGCGGCATAAAACAATCTGATTTGAGTGACAAAACTGTGGCGGTCGTCGGGTTCTCTGGGGGGGTAGAAAACTGGCCTAAGACAAAACCATTTAAAGTAGAAGTGGCTTATCACAGTGGCAAATCAATGCTTATCACACTCGTTCCTTTTCTCCAGCAATGCTCCCATTCCTCTTTTGGGGAGAGATCTGTTGATAAAATTAGGGGCTAGTATTCTGTGTTCGGCAGAAGGGGTTATAGTAACATTTCCAGATGGTACAACTATTAACTGTTCCCTCTCAGGTAACACGACAGACAGCCAGTGGATGCTGACCTCATGTGGTGAGGAGGAGGCAGCTGACCTTTACTGGGTGAAACTAGATGATGGCCCACCGTGGGGCACAGCAATGGAATTGTATAATAATTACCGATCATGGATTTCCACGTTAGACATCTATTTACCCCCAATAGACCCATTACATTGTACATTGTTTTATGACAGAAATGACATAACCAATTATGAAGAAATGTTTCAGGAAGTGGAGGGCGACAGATGGGTATTGGAGGGAGCAGGACTTTTCGTGAGTAAAGAAGGAGTGGCAGCTCCAGTGAAGCTGACAGAAGAGCAGTTTAAATGGTATGAGATGGCAGACACAGCAGCACCTCACATATAGTTTATAAATATTACTGGTCACCCAGGATTGGGAGCCCACAGAGAAAACAAAAGTTAAATATTCACCTAAGAACAAAGCCTATTGGATAGGGGGTTATACACGAGACACTGGAGTTCTAGAGCATGTGCAGGTTTCTAGATTCCATGGTAGAGAGCTGTCAGATAGTGAAGGGGCAGCAGACATCATTAAAAATGTACCTGAGGATCTTTGGTCCCAGGGACCAACAGATGTAGGTTTTTGTAATATGTCTCCAGTTTACTTTCAGCTGAAAACACCTGACCCCATCTGGATTCCACAGTACCGCAACAAACCTGAGGTGGACGAGGGTGTGGCCGCAACAGTAAAAGGTCTCCTAGAGAGAGGTGTTATTACACCATACAAATCTAGGTGGAACACACCTATTTTTCCGGTGCCCAAACCAGGCACAAGCAAGTACAGGTTGGTACATGATTTGAGAGCAATCAATGCTGTTGTGGCTACACCATCGTTAACAGTGCCTAACCCGTACACTGCACTTTCTGTGATAACACCTGAACACAATTGGTTTACATGTATTGACGTAGCTAATGCACTTTTCTGTATCCCTTTAGCGGAGGAATGCAAGGCTTGCGTGGCTTTCACTTACAGGGGTTGTCAATACTCTTACAACAGGTTACCCCAGGGGTTTGTTTTATCCCCAGGAATTTTTAATCATGCACTAAAACAACAGTTACAAGACTGCAGTTTGCCTGAAGACTGTGTGCTGATCATGTATGTTGATGACCTCCTCTTGGCAGCCAAAACAGAGCAAGGAAGCCTGGAGGGGAGCGAAGCTGTGTTGAGAAAATTACACAAAAGTGGCTTCAAGGTTAGCAAGGAAAAGCTGCAGACCTTGTGTCACATTTCTAGGTCGCATGATCACCCCACAAGGCTCCACGCTAACTGCAGCCCACAGACGAGGAATTTTGATGTGTGTTTGTGAGTGTGTGTGATGATGTGTGTTTGTGAGTGAGTGAGTGTGTTTGATGATGTGTGTTTGTGAGTGAGTGAGTGTGTGTGATGATGTGTGTTTGTGAGTGAGTGAGTGTGTTTGATGATGTGTGTTTGTGAGTGAGTGTATGTGATGATGTGTGTTTGTGAGTGAGTGTGTGTGATGATGTGTGTTTGTGAGTGAGTGAGTGTGTTTGATGATGTGTGTTTGTGAGTGAGTGAGTGTGTGTGATGAGTGTGATGATGTGAGTGAGTGAGTGACTGGGTGAGTGAGGGTGTGTGTGTGATGATGTGTGTTTGTGAGTGAGTGTTTGTGAGTGAGTGTTTGTGAGTGAGTGTATGTGATGATGTGTGTTTGTGAGTGTGTGTGTGTGTGATGATGTGTGTTTGTGAGTGAGTGAGTGAGTGAGTGAGTGAGATGATGTGTGTTTGTGAGTGAGTGAGTGTGTTTGTGAGTGAGTGAGTGTGTGTGATGACGTGTGTTTGTGAGTGAGTGTGTGTGATGACGTGTGTTTGTGAGTGAGTGAGTGTGTGTGATGACGTGTGTTTGTGAGTGAGTGAGTGAGTGAGTGAGTGAGTGTGTGTGATGACGTGTGTTTGTGAGTGAGTGAGTGTGTGTGATGACGTGTGTTTGAGAGTGAGTCTATGTGATGGTGTGTTTGTGATGATGTGTGTTTGTGATGGTGTGTTTGTGATGATGTGTGTTTGAGAGTGGGTGTGTGTGATGATGTGTTTTTGAGTGAGTGTGTGTGATGATGTGTGTTTGTGAGTGAGTGTGTGTGATGATGTGTGTTTGTGAGTGAGTGTGTGTGATGATGTGTGTTTGTGAGTGAGGGAGTGTGATGATGTGTGTTTGTGAGTGAGTGTATGTGATGATGTGTGTTTTTGAGTGAGTGTGTGTGATGATGTGTGTTTGTGAGTGAGTGTATGTGATGATGTGTGTTTGTGAGTGTGTGATGATGTGTGTTTGTGACAGTGAGTGTGTGTGTTTGTGATGATGTGTGTTTGAGAGTGAGTGTGTGTGATGTGTGTTTTTGAGTGAGTGTGTGTGATGATGTGTGTTTGTGAGTGAGGGAGTGTGATGATGTGTGTTTGTGAGTGTGTGATGATGTGTGTTTGTGACTGAGTGAGTGAGTAAGTGAGTGAGTGTGATGATGTGTGTTTGTGAGTGAGTGTGATGTGTGTTTGTGAGTGAGTGAGTGAGTGAGTGAGTGTGTGTGATGATGTGTGTTTGTGAGTGTGTGATGATGTGTGTTTGTGAGTGAGTGAGTGAGTGTGATGATGTGTGTTTGTGAGTGAGTGTGTGTGAAGATGTGTGTTTGTGAGTGAGTGAGTGTGTTTGATGATGTGTGTTTGTGAGTGTGTGTGATGATGTGTGTTTGTGAGTGTGTGTATGTGATGATGTGTGTTTGTGAGTGTTTGTGTGTGATGACGTGCGTTTTTGAGTGAGTGTGTGTGATGATGTGTGTTTGTGAGTGTGTGTGTGTGATGACGTGCGTTTGTGAGTGTGTGTGATGATGTGTGTTTGTGAGTGAGTGAGTGAGTGAGTGAGTGTGATGATGTGTGTTTGTGAGTGAGTGTGTGTGATGATATGTGTTTGTGAGTGAGTGTGTTTGTGAGTGAGTGAGTGTATGTGATGATGTGCGTTTGTGAGTGAGTGTGTGTGATGACGTGCGTTTGTGAGTGTGTGTGATGATGTGTGTTTGTGAGTGTGTGTATGTGATGATGTGTGTTTGTGAGTGTTTGTGTGTGATGACGTGTGTTTTTGAGTGAGTGTGTGTGATGATGTGTGTTTGTGAGTGTGTGTGTGTGATGACGTGCGTTTGTGAGTGTGTGTGATGATGTGTGTTTGTGAGTGAGTGAGTGAGTGAGTGAGTGTGATGATGTGTGTTTGTGAGTGAGTGTGTGTGATGATATGTGTTTGTGAGTGAGTGTGTTTGTGAGTGAGTGAGTGTATGTGATGATGTGCGTTTGTGAGTGAGTGTGTGTGATGACGTGCGTTTGTGAGTGTGTGTGATGACGTGTGTTTTTGAGTGAGTGTGTGTGATGATGTGTGTTTGTGAGTGAGTGTGTGTGATGATGTGTGTTTGTGAGTGAGTGTGATGATGTGCGTTTGATGATGTGTGTATGTGAGTGAGTGTTTGTGAGTGTCTGTGATGATGTGTGTTTGTGAGTGTGTGTGTGTGTGATGATGTGTGTTTGTGAGTGAGTGAGTGTGGTGACGTGTGTTTGTGAGTGAGTGTGTGTGATGATGTGTGTTTGTGAGTGAGTGTTTGTGATGATGTGTGTTTGTGAGTGAGTGAGTGTGACGATGTCTGTTTGCGAGTGTGTGTGTTTGTGATGATGTGTGTTTGTGACAGTGAGTGTGTGTGTTTGTGATGATGTGTGTTTGAGAGTGAGTGTGTGTGATGATGTGTGTTTGTGAGTGAGTGTGTGTGGTGACGTGTGTTTGTGAGTGAGTGTGTGATGATGTGTGTTAGTGAGTGTGTGTGTGTGATGTGTGTTTGTAAGTGAGTGTGTGTGATGATGTGTGTTAGTGACAGTGAGTGTGTGTGTGTGATGTGTGTTTGTAAGTGAGTGTGTGTGATGATCTGTGTTTGTGAGTGAGTGTGTGTGATGATGTGTGTTTGTGACAGTGAGTGTGTGTGATGTGTGTTTGTGAGTGAGGGAGTGTGATGATGTGTGTTTGTGACAGTGAGTGTGTGTGTTTGTGATGATGTGTGTTTGAGAGTGAGTGAGTGAGTGAGTGAGTGAGTGAGTGAGTGTGATGATGTGTGTTTGTGAGTGAGTGTGTGTGATGATGTGTGTTTGTGAGTGAGTGTGTGTGATGATATGTGTTTGTGAGTGAGTGTGTTTGTGAGTGAGTGAGTGTATGTGATGATGTGCGTTTGTGAGTGAGTGTGTGTGATGACGTGCGTTTGTGAGTGTGTGTGATGACGTGTGTTTTTGAGTGAGTGTGTGTGATGATGTGTGTTTGTGAGTGAGTGTATGTAATTTTGTACACGAATACATATTAATGAATGCCATTTTGATGTTTGAAAGCTAATCATCATTTATTTGAACGTATTTTCAAATTGAATTTCATTAAACCAACATCTACACGTTACGGGGTTTACATGTCCACTGTAGAAAACATCAGGACTTAAATCATGTTTATAATGCATTTTTGGAGAAACAACAAGTGAATATTGAAATAAATTATACATTAATATTCCTATTAAGTATGAGATATTATTACTAAAATGTTGCAAATGAATACTCCAATTAACTACTTTTTTCCATAAAATCTTCCTCCAAGAAAATGCTTAGGCTATATCCAATGAAAAGATACATTGCATTGAATGGGAATATTAATTTATGTCCATCTTAAACACATATTGCATAAAGTAAACTCGTGCATCAATTGATTACGTTACATCTTTAATAACATATCTGAGAATCATCTTAATACGAATTGTGGTTCGTATTAAACCCCAAAATGTATTGGTGACTGAATTATTTTTGTTTTTTATGCTCTTAACAATGTGATTAAAAATGGAAAAAAATATGACACACTACAATAACAACGTAGTCTAGTGTGTCATCTGAGTGACGGTCCAACATCAGGAAATAAAGCTACAAAACATTTGGAAATGTTATTTAAATAAACAGACAGCCTACTTACTCATTTTTCGGATTTTGGAAGGTGTAGGTTATGTGAAAAAAGTTTAAACTTGTCGTGAATACAAGACCCTTGTCTGTCGGCGGCCTCCCTCTACGTCACCTTTAGCAGCAGCAGCGAGCCAGCGCGGCGTCAGGCACGGTGCTGGTGTGCAAAGATACAGAAAACACGACGCAGCCGCCACAGAGCTGACACGCAACAGAAACGCTACGCTCACGCCACTCAAACATGTGGCGCGCGTTATAGTCGCGCGATACAACGAATCGATAATGAAATTCGTTGCCAACATTTTTAATAATCGATTTTTATCGATTTTATCGATTCGTTGTTGCAGCCCTAAGTGAGTGTATGTGATGATGTGTGTTTGTGAGTGAGTGTATGTGATGATGTGTGTTTGTGAGTGAGTGTATGTGATGATGTGTGTTTGTGAGTGAGTGTATGTGATGATGTGTGTTTGTGAGTGAGTGTGTGTGATGATGTGTGTTTGTGAGTGAGTGTGTGTGATGATGTGTGTTTGTGAGTGAGTGTGATGATGTGTGTTTGTGAGTGAGTGTGTGTGATGATGTGTGTTTGTGAGTGAGTGTGTGTGATGATGTGTGTTTGTGAGTGAGTGTGATGATGTGTGTTTGTGAGTGAGTGTATGTGATGATGTGTGTTTGTGAGTGAGTGTGAGTGATGATGTGTGTTTGTGAGTGAGTGTGTGTGATGATGTGTGTTTGTGAGTGAGTGTGTGTGATGATGTGTGTTAGTGACAGTGAGTGTGTGTGTGTGATGTGTGTTTGTGAGTGAGTGTATGTGATGATGTGTGTTTGTGAGTGAGTGTATGTGATGATGTGTGTTTGTGAGTGAGTGTATGTGATGATGTGTGTTTGTGAGTGAGTGTGAGTGATGATGTGTGTTTGTGAGTGAGTGTGTGTGGTGATGTGTGTTTGTGAGTGAGTGTGTGTGGTGATGTGTGTTTGTGAGTGAGTGTGTGTGATGATGTGTGTTAGTGACAGTGAGTGTGTGTGTGTGATGTGTGTTTGTGAGTGAGTGTATGTGATGATGTGTGTTTGTGAGTGTGTGTGGTGATGTGTGTTTGTGAGTGAGTGTGTGTGTGTGAGTGATGATGTGTGTTTGTGAGTGTGATGTGTGTTTGTGAGTGAGTGTGTGTGGTGACGTGTGTTTGTGAGTGTATGTGATGATGTGTGTTTGTGAGTGAGTGAGTGTATGTGATGATGTGTGTTTGTGAGTGAGTGAGTGAGTGAGTGTGTGTGATGATGTTTGTTTGTGAGTGAGTGTGATGGTGTGTGTGTGTGTGATGATGTGTGTTAGTGACAGTGAATGTGTGTGATGATGTGTGTTTGTGAGTGAGTGTGATGGTGTGTGTGTGTGTGATGATGTGTGTTTGTGAGTGAGTGTGTGTGATGATGTGTGTTTGTGAGTGAGTGTGATGGTGTGTGTGTGTGTGTATGTGATGATGTGTGTTTGTGAGTGTGTGTGTGTGATGACGTGCGTTTGTGAGTGTGTGTGATGATGTGTGCTTTTGAGTGAGTGTGTGTGATGATGTGTGTTTGTGAGTGAGTGTGTGTGATGATGTGTGTTTGTGAGTGAGTGTATGTATGTGAGTGAGTGTGTGTGATGATGTGCGTTTGATAATGTGTGTTTGTGAGTGTATGTGAGTGAGTGTTTGTGAGTGTATGTGATGATGTGTGTTTGTGAGTGTGTCTGTGTGATGATGTGTGTTTGTGAGTGAGTGAGTGAGTGAGTGTGTGTGGTGACGTGAGTGAGTGAGTGAGTGAGGTGACGTGTGTTTGTGAGTGAATGTGTATGAATGTGTGTGATGATGTGTGTTTGTGAGTGAATGTGTGTGAATGTGTGTGATGATGTGTGTTTGTGAGTGAGTGTATGTGATGATGTGTGTTTGTGATGATGTGTGTTTGTGAGTGAGTGTATGTGATGATGTGTGTTTGAGAGTGAGTGTGTGTGATGATGTGTGTTTGGGAAAGAGTGTGTGTGTGATGATGTGTGTTTGGGAAAGAGTGTGTGTGATGATGTGTGTTTGTGAGTGTGTGTGATGATGTGTGTTTGTGAGTGAGTGTGTGTGATGATGTGTGTTTGTGAGTGAGTGTATGTGATGATGTGTGTTTGAGAGTGAATGTGTGTGATGATGTGTGTTTGTGAGTGAGTGTATGTGATGGTGTGTGTTACTGACAGTGAGTGTGTGTGATGATGTGTGTTTGTGAGTGAGTATGATGGTGTGTGTTAGTGACAGTGAGTGTGTGTGTGATGTGTGTTTGTGAGTGAGTGTGTGTGATGATGTGTGTTTGTGAGTGAGTGAGTGTATGTGATGATGTGAGTGAGTGAGTGAGTGAGATGATGTGTGTTTGGGAGTGAGTGTGTGTGATGATGTGTGTTTGTGAGTGAGTGTGTGTGTGTGATGATGTGTTTGATGATGTGTGTTTGTGAATGAGTGAGTGAGTGAGTGAGTGTGATGATGTGTGTTTGTGAGTGATGATGTGTGTTTGTGAGTGAGTGAGTGAGTGAGTGTGTGTGATGATGTGTGTTTGTGAGTGATGATGTGTGTTTGTGAGTGAGTGAGTGTGTGTGATGATGTGTGTTTGTGAGTGAGTGTGTGTGATGAGGTGTGTTTGTGAGTGAGTGTGTGTGATGATGTGTGTTTGGGAAAGAGTGTGTGTGTGTGTGTGAGATGATGTGTGTTTGTGAGTGAGTGTATGTGATGATGTGTGTTTGTGAGTGAGTGTATGTGATGATGTGTTTTTGAGAGTGAATGTGTGTGATGATGTGTGTTTGTGAGTGAGTGTATGTGATGGTGTGTGTTAGTGACAGTGAGTGTGTGTGATGATGTGTGTTTGTAAGTGAGTGTGATGGTGTGTGTTTGTGACAGTGAGTGTGATGTGTGTTTGTGAGTGAGTGTATGTGATGATGTGTGTTTGTGAGTGAGTGTATGTGATGATGTGTGTTTGTGAGTGAGTGTGTGTGGTGATGTGTGTTTGTGAGTGAGTGTGTGTGTGTGAGTGATGATGTGTGTTTGTGAGTGAGTGTGTGGTGACGTGTGTTTGTGAGTGAGTGTATGTGATGATGTGTGTTTGTGAGCGAGTGAGTGAGATGATGTGTGTTTGGGAGTGAGTGTGTGTGTGATGATGTGTGTTTGTGAGTGAGTGTGTGATGATGTTTGTTTGTGAGTGAGTGAGTGTGATGATGTGTGTTTGTGAGTGAGTGTGTGTGATGAGGTGTGTTTGTGAGTGAGATGATGTGTGTTTGGGAGTGAGTGAGTGTGTGTGTGATGATGTGTGTTTGTGAGTGAGTGTGTGTGATGACGTGTGTGATGATGTGAGTGAGTGAGTGTGTGTGTGTGATGATGTGTGTTTGTGAGTGAGTGTGTGTGATGATGTGTTTTTGAGTGAGTGTGTGTGATGATGTGTGTTTGTGAGTGTGTGTGATGATGTGTGTTTGTGAGTGAGGGAGTGTGATGATGTGTGTTTGTGAGTGAGTGTATGTGATGATGTGTGTTTTTGAGTAAGTGTGTGTGATGATGTGTGTTTGTGAGTGAGTGTATGTGATGATGTGTGTTTGTGAGTGTGTGATGATGTGTGTTTGTGACAGTGAGTGTGTGTGTTTGTGATGATGTGTGTTTGAGAGTGAGTGAGTGTGTGTGATGATGTGTGTTTGTGAGTGAGGGAGAGTGATGATGTGTGTGTTTGAGTGAGTGTGTGTGATGATGTGTGTTTGTGAGTGAGGGAGTGTGATGATGTGTGTTTGTGAGTGTGTGATGATGTGTGTTTGTGACTGAGTGTGTGATGATGTTTGTTTGTGAGTGAGTGAGTGTGATGATGTGTGTTTGTGAGTGAGTGTGTGTGATGAGGTGTGTTTGTGAGTGAGATGATGTGTGTTTGGGAGTGAGTGAGTGTGTGTGTGATGATGTGTGTTTGTGAGTGAGTGTGTGTGATGACGTGTGTGATGATGTGAGTGAGTGTGTGTGTGTGATGATGTGTGTTTGTGAGTGAGTGTGTGTGATGATGTGTTTTTGAGTGAGTGTGTGTGATGATGTGTGTTTGTGAGTGTGTGTGATGATGTGTGTTTGTGAGTGAGGGAGTGTGATGATGTGTGTTTGTGAGTGAGTGTATGTGATGATGTGTGTTTTTGAGTAAGTGTGTGTGATGATGTGTGTTTGTGAGTGAGTGTATGTGATGATGTGTGTTTGTGAGTGTGTGATGATGTGTGTTTGTGACAGTGAGTGTGTGTGTTTGTGATGATGTGTGTTTGAGAGTGAGTGTGTGTGATGATGTGTGTTTGTGAGTGAGGGAGAGTGATGATGTGTGTGTTTGAGTGAGTGTGTGTGATGATGTGTGTTTGTGAGTGAGGGAGTGTGATGATGTGTGTTTGTGAGTGTGTGATGATGTGTGTTTGTGACTGAGTGAGTGAGTGAGTAAGTGAGTGAGTGTGATGATGTGTGTTTGTGAGTGAGTGAGTGAGTGAGTGAGTGAGTGTGATGATGTGTGTTTGTGAGTGAGTGTGTGTGAAGATGTGTGTTTGTGAGTGAGTGAGTGTGTTTGATGATGTGTGTTTTTGAGTGAGTGTGTGTGATGATGTGTGTTTGTGAGTGAGTGAGTGAGTGAGTGAGTGAGTGTGATGATGTGTGTTTGTGAGTGAGTGTGTGTGAAGATGTGTGTTTGTGAGTGAGTGAGTGTGTTTGATGATGTGTGTTTGTGAGTGAGTGTGTGTGATGATGTGTGTTTGTGAGTGTGTGTATGTGATGATGTGTGTTTGTGAGTGTGTGTGTGTGATGACGTGCGTTTGTGAGTGTGTGTGATGACGTGTGTTTTTGAGTGAGTGTGTGTGATGATGTGTGTTTGTGAGTGAGTGTATGTGATGATGTGTGTTTGTGAGTGTGTGTGTGTGATGACGTGCGTTTGTGAGTGTGTGTGATGACGTGTGTTTTTGAGTGAGTGTGTGTGATGATGTGTGTTTGTGAGTGAGTGAGTGTGATGATGTGTGTTTGTGAGTGAGTGAGTGTGTGTGATGATATGTGTTTGTGAGTGAGTGTGTTTGTGAGTGAGTGAGTGTATGTGATGATGTGTGTTTGTGAGTGAGTGAGTGAGTGAGTGAGTGTGATGATGTGTGTTTGTGAGTGAGTGTGTGTGAAGATGTGTGTTTGTGAGTGAGTGAGTGTGTTTGATGATGTGTGTTTGTGAGTGAGTGTGTGTGATGATGTGTGTTTGTGAGTGTGTGTATGTGATGATGTGTGTTTGTGAGTGTGTGTGTGTGATGACGTGCGTTTGTGAGTGTGTGTGATGACGTGTGTTTTTGAGTGAGTGTGTGTGATGATGTGTGTTTGTGAGTGAGTGTATGTGATGATGTGTGTTTGTGAGTGTGTGTGTGTGATGACGTGCGTTTGTGAGTGTGTGTGATGACGTGTGTTTTTGAGTGAGTGTGTGTGATGATGTGTGTTTGTGAGTGAGTGAGTGTGATGATGTGTGTTTGTGAGTGAGTGAGTGTGTGTGATGATATGTGTTTGTGAGTGAGTGTGTTTGTGAGTGAGTGAGTGTATGTGATGATGTGTGTTTGTGAGTGAGTGTGTGTGATGACGTGCGTTTGTGAGTGTGTGTGATGACGTGTGTTTTTGAGTGAGTGTGTGTGATGATGTGTGTTTGTGAGTGAGTGTGTGTGATGATGTGTGTTTGTGAGTGAGTGTGATGATGTGCGTTTGATGATGTGTGTATGTGAGTGAGTGTTTGTGAGTGAGTGTTTGTGAGTGTCTGTGATGATGTGTGTTTGTGAGTGTGTGTGTGTGTGATGATGTGTGTTTGTGAGTGAGTGAGTGAGTGAGTGAGTGTGGTGACGTGTGTTTGTGAGTGAGTGTGTGTGATGATGTGTGTTTGTGAGTGAGTGTGTGTGATGATGTGTGTTTGTGAGTGAGTGAGTGTGACGATGTCTGTTTGCGAGTGTGTGTGTTTGTGATGATGTGTGTTTGTGACAGTGAGTGTGTGTGTTTGTGATGATGTGTGTTTGAGAGTGAGGGTGTGTGATGTGTGTTAGTAAGTGAGTGTGTGTGATGATGTGTGTTAGTGACAGTGAGTGTGTGTGTGTGATGTGTGTTTGTAAGTGAGTGTGTGTGATGATGTGTGTTTGTGAGTGAGTGTGTGTGATGATGTGTGTTTGTGACAGTGAGTGTGTGTGATGTGTGTTTGTGAGTGAGGGAGTGTGATGATGTGTGTTTGTGACAGTGAGTGTGTGTGTTTGTGATGATGTGTGTTTGAGAGTGAGTGTGTGTTTGTGTTTGTGATGATGTGTGTTTGTGACAGTGAGTGTGTGTGTTTGTGATGATGTGTGTTTGTGAGTGAGTGTGTGTGTTTGTGATGATGTGTGTTTGAGAGTGAGTGTGTGTGATGATGTGTGTTTGTGAGTGAGTGTGTGTGATGATGTGTGTTTGTGAGTGAGTGTGTGTGATGATGTGTGTTTGTGAGTGAGTGTATGTGATGGTGTGTGTTAGTGACAGTGAGTGTGTGTGATGATGTGTGTTTGTGAGTGAGTGTGATGGTGTGTGTTAGTGACAGTGAGTGTGTGTGTGATGTGTGTTTGTAAGTGAATGGATGTGATGATGTGTGTTTGTGAGTGAGTGTGATGATGTCTGTTTGCGAGTGTGTGTGTTTGTGATGATGTGTGTTTGTGACAGTGAGTGTGTGTGTTTGTGATGATGTGTGTTTGTGAGTGAGTGAGTGTGTGGTGACGTGTGTTTCTGAGTGAGTGTGTGTGTGTGATGATGTGTATTAGTGACAGTGAGTGTGTGTGTGTGATGTGTGTATGCGAGTGAGTGTATGTGATGATGTGTGTTTATGAGTGAGTGAGTGTGTGTGTGTGATGATGTGTATTAGTGACAGTGAGTGTGTGTGTGTGATGTGTGTCTGCGAGTGAGTGTGTGTGATGATGTGTGTTTGTGAGTGAGTGTGTGTGATGATGTGTGTTTGTGAGTGTGTGTGTGTGATGATTTGTTTGATGATGTGTGTTTGTGAATGAGTGAGTGAGTGAGTGAGTGTGATGATGTGTGTTTGTGAGTGAGTGAGTGTGTGTGATGATGTGTGTTTGTGAGTGAGTGTGTGTGATGAGGTGTGTTTGTGAGTGAATGTGTGTGATGATGTGTGTTTGGGAAAGAGTGTGTGTTTGTGATGATGTGTGTTTGGGAACGAGTGTGTGTGTGTGTGTGATGATGTGTGTTCGTGAGTGAGTGTATGTGATGAAGTGTGTTTGAGAGTGTGTGTGTGTGATGATGTGTGTTTGGGAAAGAGTGTGTGTGTGTGATGATGTGTGTTTGTGAGTGAGTGTATGTGATGATGTGTGTTTGTGAGTGAGTGTATGTGATGATGTGTTTTTGAGAGTGAATGTGTGTGATGATGTGTGTTTGTGAGTGAGTGTATGTGATGGTGTGTGTTAGTGACAGTGAGTGTGTGTGATGATGTGTGTTTGTGAGTGAGTGTGATGGTGTGTGTTTGTTACAGTGAGTGTGATGTGTGTTTGTGAGTGAGTGTATGTGATGATGTGTGTTTGTGAGTGAGTGTATGTGATGATGTGTGTTTGTGAGTGAGTGTGTGTGGTGATGTGTGTTTGTGAGTGAGTGTGTGTGAGTGATGATGTGTGTTTGTGAGTGAGTGTGTGATGATGTGTGTTTGTGAGCGAGTGAGTGAGTGAGATGATGTGTGTTTGGGAGTGAGTGTGTGTGTGATGATGTTTGTTTGTGAGTGAGTGAGTGTGATGAGGTGTGTTTGTGAGTGAGATGATGTGTGTTTGGGAGTGAGTGAGTGTGTGTGTGTGTGTGTGATGATGTGTGTTTGTGAGTGAGTGTGTGTGATGATGTGTGTGATGATGTGAGTGGGTGAGTGTGTGTGTGTGTGATGATGTGTGTTTGTGAGTGAGTGTGTGTGTGTGATGATGTGTGTTTGTGAGTGAATGTGAGTGATGATGTGTGTTTGTGAGTCACTGTGAGTGATGATGTGTGTTTGTGAGTGAGTGAGTGTGATGATGTGTGTTTGTGAGTGAGTGTGTGTGATGATGTGTGTGATGATGTGTGTTTGTGAGTGAGTGTGTGTGTGTTTGTGATGATGTATGTTTGTGAGTGAGTGTGTGTGATGATGTGTGTTTGTGAGTGAGTGTGTGTGATGATGTGTGTTTGTGAGTGAGTGTGTGTGATGATGTGTGTTTGTGAGTGAGTGTGTTTGATGATGTGCGTTTGTGAGTGAGTGTGTGTGGTGACGTGTGTTTGTAAATGAGTGTATGTGAGTGAGTGAGTGAGTGAGTGAGTGAGTGAGTGTGATGATGTGTGTTTGTGAGTGAGTGTGTGTGATGATATGTGTTTGTGAGTGAGTGTGTTTGTGAGTGAGTGAGTGTATGTGATGATGTGTGTTTGTGAGTGAGTGAGTGAGTGTGATGATGTGTGTTTGTGAGTGAGTGTGTGTGATGATATGTGTTTGTGAGTGAGTGTGTTTGTGAGTGAGTGAGTGTGTGTGATGACGTGCGTTTGTGAGTGTGTGTGATGACGTGTGTTTTTGAGTGAGTGTGTGTGATGATGTGTGTTTGTGAGTGAGTGTGTGTGATGATGTGTGTTTGTGAGTGAGTGTGATGATGTGCGTTTGATGATGTGTGTATGTGAGTGAGTGTTTGTGAGTGTCTGTGATGATGTGTGTTTGTGAGTGTGTGTGTGTGTGATGATGTGTGTTTGTGAGTGAGTGAGTGAGTGTGGTGACGTGTGTTTGTGAGTGAGTGTGTGTGATGATGTGTGTTTGTGAGTGAGTGTGTGTGATTATGTGTGTTTGTGAGTGAGTGAGTGTGACGATGTCTGTTTGCGAGTGTGTGTGTTTGTGATGATGTGTGTTTGTGACAGTGAGTGTGTGTGTTTGTGATGATGTGTGTTTGAGAGTGAGTGTGTGTGATGATGTGTGTTTGTGAGTGAGTGTGTGTGGTGACGTGTGTTTGTGAGTGAGTGTGTGTGTGTGATGATGTGTGTTAGTGAGTGTGTGTGTGTGATGTGTGTTTGTAAGTGAGTGTGTGTGATGATGTGTGTTAGTGACAGTGAGTGTGTGTGTGTGATGTGTGTTTGTAAGTGAGTGTGTGTGATGATGTGTGTTTGTGAGTGAGTGTGTGTGATGATGTGTGTTTGTGAGTGAGTGTGATGGTGTGTGTGTGTGTGTATGTGATGATGTGTGTTTGTGAGTGAGTGTGTGTGTGTGATGACGTGCGTTTGTGAGTGTGTGTGATGATGTGTGTTTTTGAGTGAGTGTGTGTGATGATGTGTGTTTGTGAGTGAGTGTTTGTGATGATGTGTGTTTGTGACAGTGAGTGTGTGTGTTTGTGATGATGTGTGTTTGAGAGTGAGTGTGTGTGATGATGTGTGTTTGTGAGTGAGTGTGTGTGGTGACGTGTGTTTGTGAGTGAGTGTGTGTGTGTGATGATGTGTGTTAGTGAGTGTGTGTGTGTGATGTGTGTTTGTAAGTGAGTGTGTGTGATGATGTGTGTTAGTGACAGTGAGTGTGTGTGTGTGATGTGTGTTTGTAAGTGAGTGTGTGTGATGATGTGTGTTTGTGAGTGAGTGTGTGTGATGATGTGTGTTTGTGAGTGAGTGTGATGGTGTGTGTGTGTGTGTATGTGATGATGTGTGTTTGTGAGTGAGTGTGTGTGTGTGATGACGTGCGTTTGTGAGTGTGTGTGATGATGTGTGTTTTTGAGTGAGTGTGTGTGATGATGTGTGTTTGTGAGTGAGTGTGTGTGATGATGTGTGTTTGTGAGTGAGTGTATGTATGTGAGTGAGTGAGTGTGTGTGATGATGTGCGTTTGATGATGTGTGTTTGTGAGTGTATGTGAGTGAGTGTTTGTGAGTGTATGTGATGATGTGTGTTTGTGAGTGTGTCTGTGTGATGATGTGTGTTTGTGAGTGAGTGAGTGAGTGAGTGAGTGAGTGAGTGAGTGTGTGTGGTGACGTGTGTTTGTGAGTAAATGTGTGTGAATGTGTGTGATGATGTGTGTTTGTGAGTGAATGTGTGTGAATGTGTGTGATGATGTGTGTTTGTGAGTGAGTGTATGTGATGATGTGTGTTTGTGATGATGTGTGTTTGTGAGTGAGTGTGTGTGATGATGTGTGTTTGTGAGTGAGTGTGTGTGATGATGTGTGTTTGTGAGTGAGTGTGTGTGATGATGTGTGTTTGTGAGTGAGTGTATGTGATGATGTGTGTTTGTGATGATGTGTGTTTGTGAGTGAGTGTATGTGATGATGTGTGTTTGTGATGATGTGTGTTTGTGAGTGAGTGTGTGTGATGATGTGTGTTTGTGATGATGTGTGTTTGTGAGTGAGTGTATGTGATGATGTGTGTATGTGATGATGTGTGTTTGAGAGTGAGTGTGTGTGATGATGTGTGTTTGGGAAAGAGTGTGTGTGTGATGATGTGTGTTTGGGAAAGAGTGTGTGTGTGTGATGATGTGTGTTTGTGAGTGAGTGTGTGTGATGATGTGTGTTTGTGAGTGAGTGAGTGTGTTTGATGATGTGTGTTTGTGAGTGAGTGTGTGTGATGATGTGTGTTTGTGAGTGAGTGTATGTGATGATGTGTGTTTGAGAGTGAATGTGTGTGATGATGTGTGTTTGTGAGTGAGTGTGTGTGTGTGTTAGTGACAGTGAGTGTGTGTGTGATGTGTGTTTGTGAGTGAGTGTATGTGATGGTGTGTGTTACTGACAGTGAGTGTGTGTGATGATGTGTGTTTGTGAGTGAGTGTGATGGTGTGTGTTAGTGACAGTGAGTGTGTGTGTGATGTGTGTTTGTGAGTGAGTGTATGTGATGATGTGTGTTTGTGAGTGAGTGTATGTGATGATGTGTGTTTGTGAGTGAGTGTGTGTGATGATGTGTGTTTGTGAGTGAGTGTGTGTGAGTGATGATGTGTGTTTGTGAGTGAGTGAGTGAGTGTTTGTGAGTGAGTGTGTGTGATGATGTGTGTTTGTGAGTGAGTGAGTGTATGTGATGATGTGAGTGAGTGAGTGAGTGAGTGAGTGAGTGAGTGAGTGAGTGAGTGAGTGAGTGAGTGAGATGATGTGTGTTTGGGAGTGAGTGTGTGTGATGATGTGTGTTTGTGAGTGAGTGTGTGTGTGTGATGATGTGTTTGATGATGTGTGTTTGTGAATGAGTGAGTGAGTGAGATGATGTGTGTTTGTGAGTGATGATGTGTGTTTGTGAGTGAGCGGGAGTGTGTGTGATGATGTGTGTTTGTGAGTGAGTGAGTGTGATGAGGTGTGTTTGTGAGTGAGTGAGTGTGTGTGTGTGATGATGTGTGTTTGTGAATGAGTGAGTGAGTGAGTGTGATGATGTGTGTTTGTGAGTGATGATGTGTGTTTGTGAGTGAGTGAGTGTGTGTGATGATGTGTGTTTGTGAGTGAGTGAGTGTGATGAGGTGTGTTTGTGAGTGAGTGTGTGTGTGTGTGTGTGTGTGTGATGATGTGTGTTTGTGAGTGAGTGTATGTGATGAAGTGTGTTTGAGAGTGTGTGTGTGTGATGATGTGTGTTTGGGAAAGAGTGTGTGTGTGTGTGTGATGATGTGTGTTTGTGAGTGAGTGTATGTGATGATGTGTGTTTGTGAGTGAGTGTATGTGATGATGTGTTTTTGAGAGTGAATGTGTGTGATGATGTGTGTTTGTGAGTGAGTGTATGTGATGGTGTGTGTTAGTGACAGTGAGTGTATGTGATGATGTGTGTTTGTGAGTGAGTGTGTGTGTGTGTGGTGATGTGTGTTTGTGAGTGAGTGTGATGGTGTGTGTTTGTGACAGTGAGTGTATGTGATGATGTGTGTTTGTGAGTGAGTGTGTGTGTGTGGTGATGTGTGTTTGTGAGTGAGTGTGTGTGTGTGATGATGTGTGTTTGTGAGTGAGTGTATGTGATGATGTGTGTTTGTGAGTGAGTGTGTGTGTGTGGTGATGTGTGTTTGTGAGTGAGTGTGTGTGAGTGAGTGATGATGTGTGTTTGTGAGTGAGTGTGTGGTGACGTGTGTTTGTGAGTGAGTGTTTGTGAGTGTATGTGATGATGTGTGTTTGTGAGTGAGTGAGTGAGAGGATGTGTGTTTGGGAGTGAGTGTGTGTGTGATGATGTGTGTTTGTGAGTGTGTGTGATGATGTTTGTTTGTGAGTGAGTGTTATGATGTGTGTTTGTGAGTGAGTGTGTGTGATGAGGTGTGTTTGTGAGTGAGATGATGTGTGTTTGGGAGTGAGTGTGTGTGATGATGTGTGTTTGTGAGTGAGTGTGTGTGATGATGTGTGTGATGATGTGAGTGAGTGAGTGTGATGATGTGTGTTTGTGAGTGAGTGTGTGTGATGATGTGTGTGATGATGTGTGTTTGTGAGTGAGTGTGTGTGTGTGATGATGTATGTTTGTGAGTGAGTGTGTGTGATGATGTGTGTTTGTGAGTGAGTGTGTGTGATGATGTGTGTTTGTGAGTGAGTGTATGTATGTGAGTGAGTGAGTGTGTGTGATGATGTGCGTTTGATGATGTGTGTTTGTGAGTGTATGTGAGTGAGTGTTTGTGAGTGTATGTGATGATGTGTGTTTGTGAGTGTGTCTGTGTGATGATGTGTGTTTGTGAGTGAGTGAGTGAGTGAGTGAGTGAGTGAGTGAGTGAGTGTGTGTGGTGACGTGTGTTTGTGAGTAAATGTGTGTGAATGTGTGTGATGATGTGTGTTTGTGAGTGAATGTGTGTGAATGTTTGTGAATGTGTGTGATGATGTGTGTTTGTGAGTGAGTGTATGTGATGATGTGTGTTTGTGATGATGTGTGTTTGTAAGTGAGTGTGTGTGTTTGTGAGTGAGTGTATGTGATGATGTGTGTTTGAGAGTGAGTGTGTGTGATGATGTGTGTTTGGGAAAGAGTGTGTGTGTGATGATGTGTGTTTGGGAAAGAGTGTGTGTGTGTGATGATGTGTGTTTGTGAGTGAGTGTGTGTGATGATGTGTGTTTGTGAGTGAGTGAGTGTGTTTGATGATGTGTGTTTGTGAGTGAGTGTGTGTGATGATGTGTGTTTGTGAGTGAGTGTATGTGATGATGTGTGTTTGAGAGTGAATGTGTGTGATGATGTGTGTTTGTGAGTGAGTGTATGTGATGGTGTGTGTTACTGACAGTGAGTGTGTGTGATGATGTGTGTTTGTGAGTGAGTGTGATGGTGTGTGTTAGTGACAGTGAGTGTGTGTGTGATGTGTGTTTGTGAGTGAGTGTATGTGATGATGTGTGTTTGTGAGTGAGTGTATGTGATGATGTCTGTTTGTGAGTGAGTGTGTGTGATGATGTGTGTTTGTGAGTGAGTGTGTGTGAGTGATGATGTGTGTTTGTGAGTGAGTGAGTGTTTGTGAGTGAGTGTGTGTGATGATGTGTGTTTGTGAGTGAGTGTGTGTGATGATGTGTGTTTGTGAGTGAGTGTGTGTGATGATGTGTGTTTGTGAGTGAGTGTGTTTGATGATGTGCGTTTGTGAGTGAGTGTATGTGAGTGAGTGAGTGAGTGAGTGAGTGAGTGAGTGAGTGAGTGAGTGAGTGTGATGATGTGTGTTTGTGAGTGAGTGTGTGTGATGATATGTGTTTGTGAGTGAGTGTGTGTGGTGACGTGTGTTTGTGAGTGAGTGTGTGTGTGTGATGATGTGTGTTAGTGAGTGTGTGTGTGTGATGTGTGTTTGTAAGTGAGTGTGTGTGATGATGTGTGTTAGTGACAGTGAGTGTGTGTGTGTGATGTGTGTTTGTAAGTGAGTGTGTGTGATGATGTGTGTTTGTGAGTGAGTGTGTGTGATGATGTGTGTTTGTGAGTGAGTGTGATGGTGTGTGTGTGTGTGTATGTGATGATGTGTGTTTGTGAGTGAGTGTGTGTGTGTGATGACGTGCGTTTGTGAGTGTGTGTGATGATGTGTGTTTTTGAGTGAGTGTGTGTGATGATGTGTGTTTGTGAGTGAGTGTGTGTGATGATGTGTGTTTGTGAGTGAGTGTATGTATGTGAGTGAGTGAGTGTGTGTGATGATGTGCGTTTGATGATGTGTGTTTGTGAGTGTATGTGAGTGAGTGTTTGTGAGTGTATGTGATGATGTGTGTTTGTGAGTGTGTCTGTGTGATGATGTGTGTTTGTGAGTGAGTGAGTGAGTGAGTGAGTGAGTGAGTGAGTGAGTGAGTGAGTGAGTGAGTGAGTGTGTGTGGTGACGTGTGTTTGTGAGTAAATGTGTGTGAATGTGTGTGATGATGTGTGTTTGTGAGTGAGTGTATGTGATGATGTGTGTTTGTGATGATGTGTGTTTGTGAGTGAGTGTATGTGATGATGTGTGTTTGTGATGATGTGTGTTTGTGAGTGAGTGTATGTGATGATGTGTGTTTGAGAGTGAGTGTGTGTGATGATGTGTGTTTGGGAAAGAGTGTGTGTGTGATGATGTGTGTTTGGGAAAGAGTGTGTGTGTGTGATGATGTGTGTTTGTGAGTGAGTGTGTGTGATGATGTGTGTTTGTGAGTGAGTGAGTGTGTTTGATGATGTGTGTTTGTGAGTGAGTGTGTGTGATGATGTGTGTTTGTGAGTGAGTGTATGTGATGATGTGTGTTTGAGAGTGAATGTGTGTGATGATGTGTGTTTGTGAGTGAGTGTATGTGATGGTGTGTGTTACTGACAGTGAGTGTGTGTGATGATGTGTGTTTGTGAGTGAGTGTGATGGTGTGTGTTAGTGACAGTGAGTGTGTGTGTGATGTGTGTTTGTGAGTGAGTGTATGTGATGATGTGTGTTTGTGAGTGAGTGTATGTGATGATGTGTGTTTGTGAGTGAGTGTGTGTGATGATGTGTGTTTGTGAGTGAGTGTGTGTGAGTGATGATGTGTGTTTGTGAGTGAGTGAGTGTTTGTGAGTGAGTGTGTGTGATGATGTGTGTTTGTGAGTGAGTGAGTGTATGTGATGATGTGAGTGAGTGAGTGAGTGAGTGAGTGAGTGAGTGAGTGAGTGAGTGTATGTGATGATGTGAGTGAGTGAGTGAGTGAGTGAGTGAGTGAGTGAGTGAGTGAGATGATGTGTGTTTGGGAGTGAGTGTGTGTGATGATGTGTGTTTGTGAGTGAGTGTGTGTGTGTGATGATGTGTTTGATGATGTGTGTTTGTGAATGAGTGAGTGAGTGAGATGATGTGTGTTTGTGAGTGATGATGTGTGTTTGTGAGTGAGCGGGAGTGTGTGTGATGATGTGTGTTTGTGAGTGAGTGAGTGTGATGAGGTGTGTTTGTGAGTGAGTGAGTGTGTGTGTGTGATGATGTGTGTTTGTGAATGAGTGAGTGAGTGAGTGTGATGATGTGTGTTTGTGAGTGATGATGTGTGTTTGTGAGTGAGTGAGTGTGTGTGATGATGTGTGTTTGTGAGTGAGTGAGTGTGATGAGGTGTGTTTGTGAGTGAGTGTGTGTGTGTGTGTGTGATGATGTGTGTTTGTGAGTGAGTGTATGTGATGAAGTGTGTTTGAGAGTGTGTGTGTGTGATGATGTGTGTTTGGGAAAGAGTGTGTGTGTGTGTGTGATGATGTGTGTTTGTGAGTGAGTGTATGTGATGATGTGTGTTTGTGAGTGAGTGTATGTGATGATGTGTTTTTGAGAGTGAATGTGTGTGATGATGTGTGTTTGTGAGTGAGTGTATGTGATGGTGTGTGTTAGTGACAGTGAGTGTATGTGATGATGTGTGTTTGTGAGTGAGTGTGTGTGTGTGGTGATGTGTGTTTGTGAGTGAGTGTGATGGTGTGTGTTTGTGACAGTGAGTGTATGTGATGATGTGTGTTTGTGAGTGAGTGTGTGTGTGTGGTGATGTGTGTTTGTGAGTGAGTGTGTGTGTGTGATGATGTGTGTTTGTGAGTGAGTGTATGTGATGATGTGTGTTTGTGAGTGAGTGTGTGTGTGTGGTGATGTGTGTTTGTGAGTGAGTGTGTGTGAGTGAGTGATGATGTGTGTTTGTGAGTGAGTGTGTGGTGACGTGTGTTTGTGAGTGAGTGTTTGTTAGTGTATGTGATGATGTGTGTTTGTGAGTGAGTGAGTGAGAGGATGTGTGTTTGGGAGTGAGTGTGTGTGTGATGATGTGTGTTTGTGAGTGTGTGTGATGATGTTTGTTTGTGAGTGAGTGAGTGTTATGATGTGTGTTTGTGAGTGAGTGTGTGTGATGAGGTGTGTTTGTGAGTGAGATGATGTGTGTTTGGGAGTGAGTGAGTGTGTGTGTGTGTGATGATGTGTGTTTGTGAGTGAGTGTGTGTGATGATGTGTGTGATGATGTGAGTGAGTGAGTGAGTGAGTGTGATGATGTGTGTTTGTGAGTGAGTGTGTGTGATGATGTGTGTGATGATGTGTGTTTGTGAGTGAGTGTGTGTGTGTGATGATGTATGTTTGTGAGTGAGTGTGTGTGATGATGTGTGTTTGTGAGTGAGTGTGTGTGATGATGTGTGTTTGTGAGTGAGTGTGTGTGATGATGTGTGTTTGTGAGTGAGTGTGTTTGATGATGTGCGTTTGTGAGTGAGTGTGTGTGGTGATGTGTGTTTGTGAGTGAGTGTGTGTGAGTGATGATGTGTGTTTGTGAGTGAGTGTGTGTGATGATGTGTGTTTGTGAGTGAGTGAGTGTGATGATGTGTGTTAGTGACAGTGAGTGTGTGTGTGATGTGTGTTTGTGAGTGAGTGTATGTGATGATGTGTGTTTGTGAGTGAGTGTGTGTGGTGATGTGTGTTTGTGAGTGAGTGTGCGTGAGTGATGATGTGTGTTTGTGAGTGAGTGTGTGTGATGATGTGTGTGAGTGAGTGAGTGAGTGTATGTGATGATGTGAGTGAGTGAGTGAGTGAGTGAGTGAGATGATGTGTGTTTGTGAGTGAGTGTGTGTGATGATGTGTGTTTGTGAGTGAGTGTGTGTGTGTGATGATGTGTTTGATGATGTGTGTTTGTGAATGAGTGAGTGAGTGAGTGTGATGATGTGTGTTTGTGAGTGTGAGTGTGTGATGATGTGTGTTTGTGAGTGATGATGTGTGTTTGTGAGTGAGTGAGTGTGTGTGATGATGTGTGTTTGTGAGTGAGTGAGTGTGTGTGATGATGTGTGTTTGGGAAAGAGTGTGTGTGTGTGATGATGTGTGTTTGGGAAAGAGTGTGTGTGTGTGTGTGATGATGTGTGTTTGTGAGTGAGTGTATGTGAGTGAGTGAGTGAGTGAGTGAGTGAGTGAGGCGCAACACATCACCCTCGCTGCTCGCCGCCGCTGACGGCAGGGCCGTAGCCGCTGCGGTCACAGAACGGGAAGCAAACGAGGTGGTGGCTTGCTCTTGACAGAGCATAGCCACCGTGACGCAACGTCTGAATAGCCATCCGCCCGCAGTGACCCAACGTCTGACTAGCCATCCGCGCGCAGTGACGCAACGTCTGAATAGCCATCCACGCGCAGTGCGGGCAGGACGAATCCACGATGCTGCCACAGTGGTCGGACCCCCGAACACTTGCGGCAACCACCGTGTCCGTCCCCGTCCTCGATGAGTGTACCGCACCCAAGAGATCAGCGGGCAATGCCACGCTGAGGAAATTGCTCTTTTAGAAAAATACCTCAGGAACTGCCAGGACGCCCAGGGGAATCTCCGCTGCACCGCGTCGTAGAAATCGGCAATTCGAAGAATGTCATCAGATGCGAAGGCTGCGAAGAACAAAAGGTGAATGAATGAGCACGCCGGCTCCCCTTTTATACGCGGATATCCGGGGGCGGAGCCCGGCATGCAAATTTCATTCGCCAATTTCATTGGCCTTTTCAAAATAGTCAGAGATGATTGGTTCTCAAGGGCGAACCCCATCTGTCGGCTTCGACACAACGTCGAGAGACCGACAGAAACGGAACCAAGTTTATCATGATTAGCTCGATCTTACACAAACTATAAAAACTATTATTATTGTTTAAAATGAGAAAAAGTTTTCTTACAATGCTAATCTGATTAGAAAACCCGGACTTGACAATTTTCACCGCCACCTGATCAACAAAACAAAACATGAATTACAGTCGAGTCATACAGAAGTCATTCATCCTGAACAGACATATAACACATTTAAAACAATAGAGAGCATGTTAGTACTCTAAATAACAGACATCAGACACATTAAGAAGACTTGTGAAGGAAAATCTAACCTGAAGCCCGTCGCTCACACGGGTCGCTTCATAGACTGATCCAAATCCTCCTTTACCCAGAATTTTACCCATCTTATACTGACAGGAATTGATTTCTGTCAAAAGATAAATGTAGTTGACATGAAATGACAAGAAACTGTCGTTCTGTTCAAATCTTCATCCAAAACTTAATGAACAATATTTGTCTCAGCTGTTCTGTTCTTGTTCTGATTTTGTATGATGTTAAAATAACAAGATAATAATTCATATGTTTTTACTCAAATGAAAACACAGAGCTGGATAAGAACATGATTTTCACAATGTAAAATATATTCTTTAAGTTTTTGTTGGATGTTATTAGTGACCTAAAAATAAGTTTATATCAAAGTCAAATCAGCCAAATTCCATCAAAGTGCCGATTCAAGACTCCTCCAGGGACAAACTTCAGAGGCCTGAGCCTCACCATACATGTTTTTATCAGGATAGGAAGAACAATGTTCAGAAGACATTAAAACAGTGGCACAGATGTTGTGTCAAATGTGTGTGTTGTGTATGTTGGGGTTATAGAAGTAAACTCACTATAAATCACATTCCCGTCCTCATTATTCTCCAGCAGGTCCGACACAGAACAGAAAGCGGAGTGAAAGCTGTCAACACTGTCTGAGTCGGACCCTGAAGATACTGTATGCTGGGGGTCAGAGAAAGAAAGAGCCAGTGTGAAGAACCCTTCATCACTGGAGTCAGAGGAGTGATGTGAAGTCAGCAGGTCTCCGGCCTCCATCAGATCATCGGTTTCATTCAGGACTTCAGGAGTTTCCTGCATCTGATCTATAGATGGAAATGATTTCATATAGATGGTGAAATATCAAACACTGTGCATTAAACTTTGCTTGCAGAACATTAAAAAGTGACAAATTTCAATCAAATTCAGGATTTGTTCGTTTCCCAGCAAACATCTGATCTGAAACCATCGCGATGAGATGATTATTGTAAAGTTACTCACCTTACCTGTGTCTCCACCTCACTTTCCTGAAACACACAAAACTCTGGTGTATCGCCTACATATATGTATATACCTATATGCTTATGTATATATATGTACAGTCATATATCTTAGCTGACCTTAGACCTGAAACCACTCATGAAGCAGGATGTCTTTTATGTGAATCCGTTGACGTGGATCCAACTGCATGCAAGCGTCAATAAACCTGCGGCATTCTGTGCAGAAAGATGGAAGAGGCCGTTGTTACATCAAACTGAAAATGAATCACTGTCATATAAAACAGAACAAAGATAGAAATAATTTACATCACCTTTGGTCACGTCACCTCTGTTCCAATTATTGTCGTTGATCTCGTGTAAGATATGTCTTCCGTGAAGTCTCCCGCCCACCAATCTGTACAACATCTGACCGAGTGACCACACCGTCACCGGCAATGCGTAACGCGCGTCTGTTTCGATCAACTCAGGGCAGCCGTATGCCCATGGGTCTAAAGAAAAAGATTCCATGTGATTTCTACCGTTGCATCAACACTAAAAATGTGTCTAACACTCTGTGAAGGCTGACATCTAAATATTAATGTAAAAAGCCGTCAGAAGTAATAAAACATACCTGTCAATCTTTGTTTTTGGAGTAGAGTGCCGCACCCAAAGTCAATGAGTTTGACCTCAAATGTTTCTGTGTTTATCAGGAAGTTATCCAGTTTCATGCCCCTGTGAAAAACGTCCCGTTTGAAACATTCAATAGCAGCCTGGATCGCCTGCTTCATGATGCTCTTGGCCAAGTCCTCTGGGATGGCTCCTTCATGGAAGTTAATAAATTGAAGTAAGTCCATGCAGGGAGAAGGATGCTCTAGGACCATGATGTATTTGTCATCACGCTCCTCCCAGTCCAAAAGCCGGATGATCTTAGACAATTTAGCTCCTTCATTGGCAAGGATATGAAGAGCGATCTCGTGTGGAAGGGGGTCAGGATGATCGGGCTAGAAGGAAAACCAAGTTTATCATGATTAGCTCGATCTTACACAAACTATAAAAACTATTATTATGGTTTAAAATGAGAAATAGTTTTCTTACAATGCTAATCTTATTAGAATACCCGAACCTGACAATTTTCACCGCCACCTGATCAACAAAACAAAACATGAATTTCAGTCGAGTCATACAGAAGTCGAACATCCTGAACAGACATATAACACATTTAAAACAATAGAGAGCATGTTAGTACTCTAAATAACAGACATCAGACACATTAAGAAGACTTGTGAAGGAAAATCTAACCTGAAGACCGTCGCTCACACGGGTCGCTTCATAGACGGATCCAAATCCTCCTTTACCCAGAATTTTACCCATTTTATACTGACAGGAATTGATTTCTGTCAAAAGATAAATGTAGTTGACATGAAATGACAAGAAACTGTCGTTCTGTTCAAATCCTCATCCAAAACTTAATGAACAATATTTGTCTGAGCTGTTCTGTTCTTGTTCTGATTTCGTATGATGTTAAAATAACAAGATAATAATTCATATGTTTTTACTCAAATGAAGACAGAGCTGGATAAGAACCTCAATTTTCACAGTGTAAAATATATTCTTGAAGTTTTTGTTGGATGTTATTAGTGACCTAAAAACTTAGTTTATATAAAATTCAATTTAGCCAAATTCCATCAAAGTGCCGATTCAAGACTCCTCCAGGGACAAACTTCAGAGGCCTGAGTCTCACCATACATGTTTTTATCAGGATAGGAAGAACAATGTTCAGAAGACATTAAAACAGTGGCACAGATGTTGTGTCAAATGTGTGTGTTGTGTATGTTGGGATTATGGAAGTAAACTCACTATAAATCACATTCTCGTCCTCATTATTCTCCAGCAGGTCCGACACAGAACAGAAAGCGGAGTGAAAGCTGTCAACACTGTCTGAGTCGGACACTTGATGTGAAGTCAGCAGGTCTCCGGCCTCCGTCAGATCATTAGTTTCATTGAGGACTTCAGGAGTTTCCTGCATCTGATCTATAGATGGAGATGATTTCATACAGATGTTGAAATATCAAACACTGTGCATTAAACTTTGCTTGCAGAACATTAAAAAGTGACAAATTTCAATCAAATTCAGGATTTGTTCGTTTCCCAGCAAACATCTTCCTTTCATTGAAGAAGATCAATGTGACAGACATCATGTAACATAACTAATAATCATACAGAACAGAAGCTTAAGCACAACATCAGGACTATTGTCAACATTACAGTAACAAGAAATGAGTAACTGACCCTAAACTTTTAAACGCTAGAGAACATAATCTGTTGATATTATTCACCTTCCGCTGCTCTGGGGTTTTTCCTCCACAAGCTCTTCCAGAAGCTCTTCTTCTTCTTCTTCTCCTTCTTCCCCTCGTCTCTGTTTTCATCCACCTCTTCATGAACATCTGCTCGAGGTGAACGGTCGCTTTCTTCAGCCTGAGCAGATCTGCGGTCTTTCCTCCAAAACTTTCTCCCAAATCTCCTCTTCTTCCTTCCACCATCACTGTTGTCACCCACGTCTGTGTCGCTAGCGCCCGCTGGTGGAGGCGAATCAGCGGTGGATTGTACAGGTAGCGTGTACACATCCCTCCGATCGCCATCAGCACTTTCAGCTTGAACGCATTTGCAAACTTTCTGACCCATTTTCACTCTCAGATAACAGCAGAAGTCAACCGTAAGCGCGCGAGGAGCAGAATGACGAGAAACGCGCAGTTTGAGGCTTTAACTGGAGTCAACATCATTGTGACGTCATGTTTGGAACTCAGAAGGTTGTCCGGACCAATCCGGTTGAGTTTCACAGCGTCTGTTTTCTCTTAAATGTATATTGTTTTCATGTATCTGTATGTTTTCATGTTAGGCTGTTTTTTGCTTGTTTTCGTCATGTTTGACACTGTGGCTTTGGTGTAGGGGAGAGCGGGGACGATAATAACGAAAAGTAACGAAAGTAACAGCGATTTATCAGAGCCCGGACAACATTTGCGTTACAAGCTTTGACGTCACGTTCTGCACGCAACTTTTGACGTTGTCACGTGATTTCGTCATCGTTTCCCGCGGCAGCCCCTACCAATGGGGTCTAAATTAACAATGTGCAACTTTTCTTCAAAGTGAAGTTTAACCAAAGGCATTCAACACTTCAGCAAAATACCACCTGGTATTACTAGACCACACTTGTGAGTTACCGACCACAGCAATAATATATCTCTTCTGAAAAATAATCTTTTCAAATGACATTTTTCTGAAAAATTTAAAGGAATTGAATGAAGGATCATCATGTTTAGTGGTCGATGTTGGGGTTTTAAAATGCAGGGTTTTAGTATAAACGCAAAAGTTGATTTGGCTTATTTTTAGCGTTGGGCTTGTGATCAGAAGGTTGCCGGTTCTAATCTCAGTGCCAGCAGGTCATGACTGAAGGGCCCTTGAGCAAGGCACCTTACCCCTGATTGCTCTGCAGTAATGTGCCACTGTATAAAACTACTTGTAAGTCGCTTTGGATAAAAGCGTCTGCCAAATTAATAAATGTCTGTCTTTACACTATGAGGTCTCTCTCTCTTTTTACTGATCACTCAGCTGTTGTTCTTCTTTCTCACAGGTTCTTATAGCGACAGAGACAGCTAACAACATGAATACATGACAATCTTGTACATGACAGTATGAACTGACTTTGGTCTGTGAAAGATTTCTTAATAATGATCTCGTCCTGACAAACTTCAGCTGCTCCTCATCGACGTTAGTTTATCCATTTCTGAAAATACAATAGTCTATTTCTATTCAGCTTTATTAAGAAGTTTCTTTCTTTTATGTTCTTGTTTTGATGTTGTGAAGTTTCTTGTTTTATGGCCGGCAGTCGACCGTGATGTGGCTGCCGGTCAGTTACTTCCGTGTTTATTGTTTATTTAAAGTTTTATTGTTTGAACGTCCGCCGTTTCCCGCCTCCTTTCTTCCTTCCCTTCTAACGAACTTTATTACAGAGTCATTTTCAATGATCTCTTGATGTTAAAGTTCATATACGGTGTCTCAATGTAACCTTTGTGCTGCAAAACTGTCGTTATGTCGTCATAATGATATGAATGCATTTATTATTAAAGTGTGACATACTTCAACACTTTTGTCTCGAGAGTAAGTTTAATCATCATTTCTGTAGCCCAGAGCAAAGCAGCACAAAGGTTGTGGGTTTGATTCCAAGGGAACAAACATTTTAGTATTGCTTCACGATTTTCCAGAACTGATTGTTAATTGAAAAGAATATTATAATTTCATCATTCCTTTGACATATGAAATCAAACCAAACCAAAAATAAGTTTTAAGTAATCTTTTCTGTGATCAGATGCATAAGGCAGGATTCAGAAAGCAGAGCAATCCAGAGGTAAAAATCACAAGTTAATAACTATGTCAACCAGTATGGTATGTTCACTGTCAGTCCTAGAGAGCCTGAAAAACATCACCTGCACTGTATATAATACCTTTATAATACCTTTATTTAAGTAGCCTAAGTACATATTTACATGACAGCTATGAAGATTTGATATTTTAGACATTTCAGAATTCGCGCAAGGATACAAAGTAGAGCAGCTGAGCACGTTCACCTCAGGCCTTACCGCCACTTTAGGCGAAGCAGGTAAGATGCATATTTATATAATAATATTAATATGTGTAAGTTCTAACATCACATTTTTAATGTATTAATATTGACCACATTTGGGATCAGACCGGTAATCATTTAAAGTGTAAATCTTAAAAAGTCGGCCTCGGTTGATGATAACATACTGTGTATTTGTCTTCTTGCGTGATTTTATCCCAGTCCTATTTTATAACATTTACTGCGATCTATTGCATTTTAAGAGTTGCAAACCTTAGTAAAATATGAAATTATGATTTTGTGTAACATTAAAATACTGATTCTGATCGGAGCGGAACGAGTGATTAGTTTTCGTTTTTAAAGAGACACTTCACATTTTTCCAGGCTGTTTACTGAAAAGGAATAATTGCTTAGCAGATTTATTACTTTAGTATGTTTAGAATTTCAGTTTCTCAGTATAATTCTTTGGATTTGCGTAGATATCTTAACATCACTTACACATGTATGTTTGTTTTTCTTCCTGCACATAAGTTGCGTGAGATGCCAAGATCAAGATCAGTGTGAACAGGTTTGGCCCACCATGTAAAGATGTCTGCAACACAGGTGTGTGTTTGAATTTGTATATAATGCAACTTTCATATTAAAGTTCACCACAAAATGTTCATTCTCGTCCTCATGTTGTTTCAAAGCCTTAAAACTTGTTCATCTACAAAACAAGAAAATATCTTGTCAATGAAATCAGAGAGCTTTCAGTCCCTCCACTGACAGACTGTTAAACTAAATACATGTAAATACTTTTCTCTCTGGTCAGTGCATTGTGTACTAAATGCCTTTAAGGGACATTTCGCTCTATTTGAAATCTAGATATAGTATTTTATGATAAAAAAATACTAGGCACTTATGGGGGTAAAAACTGGCAACCAGTGGATCTACCAACTAATGAAATGCCTGTTTCGTTCGTTCTTCTTGTTTCGTACTTCAAGTGTAGTGACAAGAGTGCGGAGATGGAGACCATTTTCAGGGAAATGGAAACATCAAGTAACAATGTGGAGAATGTCAACACGGCAGGGCTGCTTGAGCTACTTGTCAAGTACTTCAGAGAGAAAGAGAATCAGACGTTCCATAAATCTGATCAGACAACCTTGCCTGATGAAGTGGACTGTGCTGCACATCCAAGTTCACCCTGCATAATGGTGTGTGGTATGTTTAAAAATGATAAATTGAAGCTATATTTAATATTTGTTCGGATTAATGGTCTATTTTGTCACAGTGTTATAGATCTTATTTTTTTGTATGTTACAACAGGACGTTCTCCTTTAACTGCAGAGTACTTTCTGTTATCTGTGGACCAGGTCATAGTTAACAGCCACATCACCATCTTCAGTGATGCTGTCAGGTGTATGTTTGCCTCATACTACTGCTTGAACATTTCCTATCCAGCTGAGCAAAGAGCAACATTGGATCAGGCAAAGGTAAGAAAGAAGCTAATCAGTCAGTACACACATCACCACACACACTCACTCACAAACACACATCATCACACACACTCACTCACAAACACGCATCATCACAAACACTCACTCAAATACACTCACTCACAAACACACAGCATCACATACACTCACTCACAAACACACATCATCACACTCACTCACTCACAAACACACATCATCACACTCACTCACTCACTCACTCACTCACTCACTCACAAACACACATCATCACACACACTCACTCACAAACACACATCATCACAGACACTCACTCACAAACACACATCATCACACACACTCACTCACTCACTCACTCACTCACTCACTCACTCACTCACTCACTCACTCACAAACACACATCATCACACACACTCACTCACAAACACACATCATCACAGACACTCACTCACAAACACACATCATCACAAACACTCACTCACATACACTCACTCACTCACAAACACACTCACTCACTCACTCACTCACTCACTCACTCACTCACTCACTCACTCACTCACTCACTATATGTTTGCCTCATACTGAGCAAAGAGCAACATTGGATCAGGCAAAGGTAAGAAAGAAGCTAATCAGTCAGTACACACATCACCACACACACTAACTCACAAACACAAATCACCACACACACTCACTCACAAACACACATCATCACACACACTCACTCTCAAACACACATCACCACACACACTCACTCACAAACACACATCATCACACACACTAACTCACAAACACAAATCACCACACACACTCACTCACAAACACACATCATCACACACACTCACTCTCAAACACACATCACCACACACACTCACTCACAAACACACATCACCACACACACTCACTCACTCACAAACACACATCATCACACACACTCACTCACAAACACACATCATCACAAACACTCACTCACTCACAAACACACATCATCACACACACTCACTCACAAACACACATCATCACACACACACACACACACACACACACTCACTCACTCACAAACACACATCATCACAAACACTCACTCAAATACACTCACTCACAAACACACAGCATCACATACACTCACTCACAAACACACATCATCACAGACACTCACTCACAAACACACATCATCACACACACTCATAAACACTCACTCACTCACTCACTCACAAACACACATCATCACACACACTCACTCACTCACAAACACACATCATCACAGACACTCACTCACAAACACACATCATCACACACACTCATAAACACTCACTCACTCACTCACTCACTCACTCACAAACACACATCATCACAGACACTCACTCACAAACACACATCATCACACACACTCATAAACACTCACTCACTCACTCACTCACTCACTCACTCACTCACTCACTCACTCACTCACTCACTCACTCACTCACAAACACACATCATCACAGACACTCACTCACAAACACACATCATCACACACACTCATAAACACTCACTCACTCACTCACTCACTCACTCACTCACAAACACACATCATCACACACACTCACTCACAAACACACATCATCACACACACTCATAAACACTCACTCACTCACTCACTCACTCACAAACACACATCATCACAGACACTCACTCACAAACACACATCATCACACACACTCATAAACACTCACTCACTCACTCACTCACTCACTCACTCACTCACTCACTCATCATCACATACACTCACTCACAAACACACATCATCACACACACTCATAAACAGTCACTCACTCACTCACTCACTCACAAACACACATCATCACAGACACTCACTCACAAACACACATCATCACACTCACTCACTCACTCACAAACACACATCATCACACTCACTCACTCGCTCACTCACTCACTCACTCACTCACTCACTCACTCACTCACTCACTCACTCACTCACTCACTCACTCACTCACTCATCATCACATACACTCACTCACAAACACACATCATCACACACACTCATAAACACTCACTCACTCACAAACACACATCATCACAGACACTCACTCACAAACACACATCATCACACTCACTCACAAACACACATCATCACACTCACTCACTCACTCACAAACACACATCATCACACTCACTCACAAACACACATCATCACACTCACTCACTCACAAACACACATCACCACACACACTCACTCACTCACTCACTCACAAACACACATCATCACACACACTCACTCACAAACACACATCATCACACACACTCACTCACTCACTCACTCACTCACTCACTCACTCACTCACTCACTCACTCACTCACTCACTCACATCACCACACACACACACATCATCACATACACTCACTCACAAACACACATCATCACACACACACACACACACACACACACTCACAAACACACATCACCACACACACTCACTCACAAACACGCATCATCACACTCACTCACTCACATACACACATCATCACACACACTCACTCACAAACACACATCATCACAGACACTCACTCACAAACACACATCATCACACACACTCACTCACTCACAAACCCACATCATCACACACACTCACTCACTCACTCACTCACTCACTCACTCACTCACTCACAAACACAGATCATCACATACACTCACTCACGAACACACATCATCACACTCACTCACTCACTCAAAAACACACATCATCACACACACTCAGTCAAAAACACACATCATCACACACACTCACAAACACACGTCATCACACACACACACATTCACTCACAAACGCACATCATCACATACACTCACTCACAAACACACATTATCACACACACACACACACACACACACACACACACACACATCATCATCACACACACTCACTCACAAACACACATCACAAACACACACCACACACACACACACACACACACACACACTCACTGTCACTAACACACACCATCACACTCACTCACAAACACACATCATCACAAACACACGCACTCACTTACACAAACACACATCATCACACACACTCACTCACAAACACACATCATCACAGACACTCACTCACAAACACACATCATCACACACACTCACTCACTCACAAACCCACATCATCACACACACTCACTCACTCACTCACTCACTCACTCACTCACTCACTCACTCACTCACTCACAAACACAGATCATCACATACACTCACTCACGAACACACATCATCACACTCACTCACTCACTCAAAAACACACATCATCACACACACTCAGTCAAAAACACACATCATCACACACACTCACAAACACACGTCATCACACACACACACATTCACTCACAAACGCACATCAAAACATACACTCACTCACAAACACACATTATCACACACACACACACACACACACACACACACACACACACACACACACACACACACACATCATCATCACACACACTCACTCACAAACACACATCACAAACACACACCACACACACACACACACACACACACACACTCACTGTCACTAACACACACCATCACACTCACTCACAAACACACATCATCACAAACACACGCACTCACTTACACAAACACACATCATCACATACACTCACTCTCAAACACACATCATCACAAACACACGCACTCACTGTCACAAACACACATCATCACACACACACACTCACTCACAAACACACATCATCACAGACACTCACTCACAAACACACATCATCACACTCACTCACTCACTCACTCACTCACTCACTCACTCACTCACTCACAAACACAGATCATCACATACACTCACTCACAAACACACATCATCACACTCACTCACTCACCCAAAAACACACATCATCACACACACTCACTCAAAAACACACATCATCACACACACACACATTCACTCACAAACGCACATCATCACATACACTCACTCACAAACACACATTATCACACACACACACACACACACACACACACACACACACACACACACACACACACACACACACACACACATCATCATCACACACACTCACTCACAAACACACATCACAAACACACACCACACACACACACACTCAAACACACACACACACACTCACTGTCACTAACACACACATCAGCCCTGCCACATCATCACACACACTCACTCTCAAACACACATCATCACATACACTCACTCTCAAACACACATCATCACAAACACACGCACTCACTGTCACAAACACACATCATCACACACACACTCACTCACTCTCAAACACACATCACACACACACTCACTGTCACTAACACACACCATCACATACACTCACTCACAAACACACCATCACATACACTCACTCACAAACACACATCATCACATACACTCACTCTCAAACACACATCATCACACGCACTCACTCACAAACACAGATCATCACACGCACGCACTCACTCACAAACACACATCACACACGCACTCACTCACAAACACACATCAGCACACGCACTCACTCACAAACACACATCATCACACAAACACACATCATCACACACACTCACTCACTCACAAACACACATCATCACACACATTCACTCACAAACACACATCATCACACACACTCACTCACTAACACAAATCATCACACACACACACACACACACTCACTCACAAACACACATCATCACATACACTCACTCACAACACACTCACTCACTCACAAACACACATCATCACACACACTCACTCACAAACACAAATCATGAGACTCACTCACTCACTCACTCACTCACAAACGCACATCATCACACACACTCATAAAAACTCACTCACTCACAAACGCACATCATCACACACACTCATAAACACTCACTCACTCACAAACGCACATCACCACACACACTCAATCACTCACAAACGCACATCACCACACACACTCAATCACTCACAAACGCACATCACCACACACACTCAATCACTCACAAACATCACCACACACACTCACTCACAAACGCACATCACCACAAACGCACATCATCACACACACTCATCATCACACACACTCACTCACTCACTCACAAACGCACATCATCACACATCATCACACATCATCACACATCATCACACATCATCACACATCATCACACATCATCACACATCATCACACATCATTCACACATCATCACTCACTCAAATACACTCACTCACAAACACACAGCATCACACTCACTCACTCACAAACACACATCACCACACACACTCACTCACTCACTAACTCACAAACACACAGCATCACATACACTCACTCACAAACACACATCATCACACTCACTCACTCACAAACACACATCATCACAAACACTCACTCACAAACACACATCACCACACTCACTCACTCACAAACACATATCACCACACACACTCACTCACTCACTCACTCACTCACTCACAAACACACATCATCACACACACTCACTCACAAACACACATCATCACACACACTCACTCACTCACTCACTCACTCACTCACTCACTCACTCACATCACCACACACACACACATCATCACATACACTCACTCACAAACACACATCATCACACACACACACACACACACACACACACACACACACACACACACACACACACACACACACTCACTCACAAACACACATCACCACACACACTCACTCACAAACACGCATCATCACACTCACTCACTCACAAACACACATCATCACACACACACAGCATCACATACACTCACTCACAAACACAGATCATCACACTCACTCACTCACTCACTAACACACATCATCACAAACACACAGCATCACATACACTCACTCACAAACACACATCATCACACACACTCACTCACAAACACACATCATCACACACACACAGCATCACATACACTCACTCACAAACACACATCATCACACTCACTCACTCACAAAAACACATCGTCACACTCACTCACTCACAAACACACATCATCACACACACTCACTCACAAACACACATCATCACACACACACAGCATCACATACACTCACTCACAAACACACATCATCACACTCACTCACTCACAAAAACACATCGTCACACTCACTCACTCACAAACACACATCATCACACACACTCACTCACAAACACACATCATCACAGACACTCACTCACAAACACACATCATCACACACACTCATAAACACTCACTCACTCACTCACTCACTCACTCACTCACTCACTCACTCACTCACTCACTCACTCACTCACTCACTCACTCACCATCACATACACTCACTCACTCACAACACACATCATCACACACACTCATAAACACTCACTCACTCACAAACACACATCATCACAGACACTCACTCACAAACACACATCATCACACTCACTCACAAACACACATCATCACACTCACTCACAAACACACATCATCACACACACTCACTCACTCACTCACTCACAAACACACATCATCACACACACTCACTCACAAACACACATCATCACACACACTCACTCACTCACTCACATCACCACACACACACACATCATCACATACACTCACTCACAAACACACATCATCACACACACACACACACACACGCACGCACACACACACACACACACACACTCACTCACAAACACACATCACCACACACACTCACTCACAAACACGCATCATCACACTCACTCACTCACATACACACATCATCACACACACTCACTCACAAACACACATCATCACAGACACTCACTCACAAACACACATCATCACACACACTCACTCACTCACAAACCCACATCATCACACACACTCACTCACTCACTCACTCACTCACAAACACAGATCATCACATACACTCACTCACAAACACACATCATCACACTCACTCACTCACTCAAAAACACACATCATCACACACACTCAGTCAAAAACACACATCATCACACACACTCACAAACACACGTCATCACACACACATTCACTCACAAACGCACATCATCACATACACTCACTCACAAACACACATTATCACACACACACACACACACACACACACATCATCATCACACACACTCACTCACAAACACACATCACAAACACACACCACACACACACACACACACACACACACACACTCACTGTCACTAACACACACCATCACACTCACTCACAAACACACATCATCACAAACACACGCACTCACTTACACAAACACACATCATCACACACACTCACTCTCAAACACACATCATCACATACACTCACTCTCAAACACACATCATCACAAACACACGCACTCACTGTCACAAACACACATCATCACAAACACACACACTCACTCACAAACACACATCATCACAGACACTCACTCACAAACACACATCATCACACATCATCACACTCACTCACTCACCCAAAAACACACATCATCACACACACTCACTCAAAAACACACATCATCACACACACACACATTCACTCACAAACGCACATCATCACATACACTCACTCACAAACACACATTATCACACACACACACACACACACACACATCATCATCACACACACTCACTCACAAACACACATCACAAACACACACCACACACACACACACACACACACACACACAAACACACACACACTCACTGTCACTAACACACACATCAGCCCTGCCACATCATCACACACACTCACTCTCAAACACACATCATCACATACACTCACTCTCAAACACACATCATCACAAACACACGCACTCACTGTCACAAACACACATCATCACACACACACACACTCACTCTCAAACACACATCACACACACACTCACTGTCACTAACACACACCATCACATACACTCACTCACAAACACACCATCACATACACTCACTCACAAACACACATCATCACACGCATTCACTCTTAAACACACATCATCACACGCACTCACTCACAAACACACATCATCACACGCACTCACTCACAAACACACATCACACACGCACTCACTCACAAACACACATCAGCACACGCACTCACTCACAAACACACATCATCACACAAACACACATTATCACACACACTCACTCACTCACAAACACACATCATCACACACATTCACTCACAAACACACATCATCACACACACTCACTCACTAACACAAATCATCACACACACACACACACACACACTCACTCACAAACACACATCATCACACACACTCACTCACTCACAAACACACATCATCACACACACTCACTCACTCACAAACACACATCATCACACACACTCACTCACTCACAAACACACATCATCACACACACTCACTCACAAACGCAAATCATGAGACTCACTCACTCACTCACTCACAAACGCACATCATCACACACACTCATAAAAACTCACTCACTCACAAACGCACATCATCACACACACTCATAAAAACACACTCACTCACAAAGGCACATCACCACACACACTCAATCACTCACAAACGCACATCACCACACACACTCACTCACAAACACACATCATCACACAAACACACATCATCACACACACTCACTCACAAACACACATCATCACACACATTCACTCACAAACACACATCATCACACACACACACTCACTCACAAACACACATCATCACACACACTCACTCACAAACACACATCATCACACACACTCACTCACAAACACACATCATCACACACACTCACTCACAAACATACATCATCACACACACTCACTCACTCACAAACACACATCATCACATACACTCACTCACAAACACACATCATCACACACACTCACTCACAAACATACATCATCACACACACTCACTCACTAACACAAATCATCACACACACACACACACACTCCCTCACAAACACACATCTTCACATACACTCACTCACAAACACACATCATCACACTCACTCACTCACTCACTCACAAACACAGATCATCACCTACACTCACTCACAAACACACATCATCACACTCACTCACTCACTCACAAACACACATCATCACATACACTCACTCACAAACGCACGTCATCACACACACTCACTCACAAACACACATCATCACAGACACTCACTCACAAACACACATCATCACACACACTCACTCACTCACAAACACACATCATCGCACACTCACTCACTCACTCACTCACTCACAAACACAGATCATCACACACACACACTCACTCACAAACACACATCATCACACACACTCACTCACTCACTCACTCACTCACTCACTCACTCACAAACACACATCATCACATACACTCACTCACAAACGCACGTCATCACACACACTCACTCACAAACACACATCATCACAGACACTCACTCACAAACACACATCATCACACACTCTCACTCACAAACACACATCATCACACACACTCACTCACTCACAAACACACATCATCACATACACTCACTCACAAACGCACGTCATCACACACACTCACTCACAAACGCACATCATCACACACACACACACACACACACACACACACACACACACACACACACACACACACTCACTCACTCACTCACAAACACGCACTCACTCACAAACACACTCACAAACACACCTCATCACACACACTCACTCAGAAACACACATCATCACTCACAAACACTCACTCACAAACACACATCATCACACACACACACACACTCACTCACAAACACACATCATCACACACATTCACTCACAAACACACATCATCACACACACTCACTCACTAACACAAATCATCACACACACTCACTCACTCACAAACACACATCATCACATACACTCACTCACAAACACACATCATCACACACACTCACTCACAAACACACATCATCATACACACTCACTCGCAAACACAAATCATGAGACACACTCACTCAGTCACTCACTCACTCACAAACACACATCATCACACACACTCACTCACAAACACACATCAACACACATCATCACATACACTCACTCACAAACACACATCATCACACACACTCATAAACACACATCATCACACACACACACTATCACACTCACTCACTCACTCACTTACTCACTCACTCACAAACACACATCATCATACAAACACACCTCATCACACACACTCACTCACAAACACACATCATCACACACATTCAATCACAAACACACATCATCACACACACTCACTCACTAACACAAATCATCACACACTCACTCACTCACAAACACACATCATCACACACACTCACTCACTAACACAAATCATCACACACACACACTCACTCACTCACAAACACACATCATCACATACACTCACTCACAAACACACATCATCACACACACACACACACACACACTCACTCACAAACACACATCATCATACACACTCACTCACAAACACAAATCATGAGACACACTCACTCACAAACACACATCATCACACACCCACTCACAAACACACATCATCATACACACTCACTCACAAACACACATCATCACATACATACACTCACTCACAAACACACATCATCACACACACACACACACACACACACTCACAAACACACATCATCACTCACATTCACTCACAAACACAAATCATCACACTCACAAACACACATCATCACATACACTCACTCACAAACACACATCATCACACACACACACACACACACACACACTCACTCACAAACACACATCATCATACACACTCACTCACAAACACAAATCATGAGACACACTCACTCACAAACACACATCATCACACACCCACTCACAAACACACATCATCACACACACTCACTCACAAACACACATCATCACATACACTCACAAACATTCACTCACTCACAAACACTCACTCACAAACACACATCATCACAAACACACATCATCACACACACTCACTCACAAACACAAATCATCACACACTCACTCACAAACACACATCATCACATACAGTCACAAACACTCACTCACTCACAAACACACATCATCACACACACTCACTCACAAACACACATAATCACTCACAGTGACTCACAAACACAAATCATCACTCACATTCACTCAGAAACACACATCATCACACAAACTCACTCACAAACACACATCATCACTCACAGTGACTCACAAACACACATCATCACTCACATTCACTCACAAACACACATCATCACACACACTCACTCACAAACACACATCATCACACTCACTCACAAACACACATCATCACTCACAGTGACTCACAAACACACATCATCACTCACATTCACTCACAAACACACATCATCACACTCACTCACTCACATACACACATCATCACACACACTCACTCACAAACACACATCATCACACACACTCACTCACAAACACACATCATCACTCACATTCACTCAGAAACACACATCATCACACTCACTCACTCACATACACACATCATCACACACACTCACTCACAAACACACATCATCACACACACTCACTCACAAACACACATCATCACTCACAGTGACTCACAAACACAAATCATCACTCACATTCACTCACAAACACACGTCACCACACACACTCACTCACAAACACACGTCACCATACACACTCACTCACTCACTCACTCACAAACACACATCATCACACACACTCATAAACACTCACTCACTAACACACATCATCACATACACTCCCTCACAAACACAAATCATCACAAACACTCACTCACAAACACATATCATCACACACACATCATCACACACACACACACATCACTCAAAAACACACATCATCACACACACTCACAAACACTCACTCACAAACACACTCACTCACAAACACACATCATAACACACACTCATTCACAAACACACATCATCACACACACACACACACACACACCCACACACTCACTCACAAACACTCACTCACTCACTCACAAACACTCACTCACTCACTCACTCACTCACTCATTCACATACACTCACTCACTATCTCACAAACACACTCACAAACACACATCATCACACACTCACAAACACTCACTCACTCACAAACACACATCATCACACACACTCACTCACAAACACACATCATCACACACACACACACACACTCACTCACAAACACACATCATCACACACACACACACCCACACACTCACTCACAAACACTCACTCACTCACTCACTCACTCACTCACAAACACTCACTCACTCACAAACACTCACTCACTCACTCACTCACTCATTCACATACACTCACTCACTATCTCACAAACACACTCACAAACACACATCATCACACACTCACAAACACTCACTCACTCACAAACACACATCATCACACACACTCACTCACAAACACACATCATCTCACTCACACACTCACAAACACAGATTAACACACTCACACACACACACACACTCACTCACAAACACAAATCATCTCACTCACAAACACACATCATCACACACACACACTCACTCACTCAGAGTGAGTGTGTGTGATGATGTGTGTGTGTGATGATGTGTGTTTGTGAGTGAGTTTGTGTGATGATTTGTGTTTGTGAGTGAGTGTGTGTGTGAGTGTGATAATGTGTGTTTGTGAGTGTGTTTGTGAGTGAGTGAGTGTTTATGAGTGAGTGAGTGAGTGAGTGTGTGTGTGTGTGTGATTATGTGTGTTTTTGAGTGAGTGAGTGTGTGTGTGTGTGATGATGTGTGTGTGATGATGTGTGTTTGTGAGTGAGTGTGTGTGATGATGTGTATTTGTGAGTGAGTGTGTGTGATGATGTGTGTTTGTGAGTGAGTGTGTGTGTTTGTGAGTGTTTGTGAGTGTGTGTGAGTGTGTGTGTTTTTGAGTGTGTGTGTGTGATGATGTGTGTTTGTGAGTGAGTGTGTGTGATGATTTGTGTTTGTGAGTGAGTGTATGTGATGATGTGCGTGTTTGGTGATGTGTGTTTGTGAGTGAGTGTGTGTGATGATGTGTGTTTGTGAGTGAGTGAGTGTGTTTGATGATGTGTGTTTGTGAGTGAGTGTATGTGAGTGAGTGTTTATGAGTGAGTGTTTGTGAGTGTTTGTGATGATGTCTGTTTGTGAGTGTGAGTGATGATGTGTGTTTGTGAGTGAGTGATGATGTGTGTTTGTGAGTGTGTGTGATGATTTGTGTTTGTGAGTGAGTGTGTTTGATGATGTGTGTTTGTGAGTGTGAGTGATGATGTGTGTTTGTGAGTGAGTGATGATGTGTGTTTGTGAGTGAGTGATGATGTGTGTTTGTGAGTGAGTGATGATGTGTGTTTGTGAGTGTGTGTGATGATTTGTGTTTGTGAGTGAGTGTGTTTGATGATTAGTGTTTGTGAGTGTGAGTGATGATGTGTGTTTGTGAGTGAGTGATGATGTGTGTTTGTTAGTGAGTGATGATGTGTGTTTGTAAGTGTTTGTGATGATTTGTGTTTGTGAGTGAGTGTGTGTGATGATGTGTGTTTGTGAGTGAGTGTGAGTGAGTGATGATGTGTGTTTGTGAGTGAGTGTGTGTGATGATATGTGTTTGTGAGTGAGTGTATGTGATGATGTGTGTGTGCGGTGATGTGTGTTTGTGAGTGAGTGTGTGTGTGATGATTCGTGTTTGTGAGTGAGTGTGTGTGATGATTTGTGTTTGTGAGTGAGTGTATGTGATGATGTGTGTGTGTGGTGATGTGTGTTAGTGAGTGAGCGAGTGAGTGAGTGTGTGTGTGATGATGTTTGTTTGTGAGTGAGTCAGTGTGTCTGATGATTTGTGTTTGTGAGTGAGTGTGTGATGATGTGTGTTTGTGAGTGAGTGTGTGTGTGTGTGTGATAATTTGTGTTTGTGAGTGAGTGTATGTGATGATGTGTGTTTGTGGTGATGTGTGTTTGTGAGTGTGTGTGATGATGTGTGTTTGTGAGTGTGTGTGTGTGTGATGATGTGTGTTTGTGAGTGAGTGAGTGAGTGAGTGAGTGAGTGAGTGAGTGTGATGATGTGTGTTTGTGAGTGAGTGAGTGTGTGTGTGTGTGTGTGTGATGTGTGTTTGTGAGTGAGTGTGTGTGGTGATGTGTGTTTGTGAGTGAGTGTATGTGATGATGTGTGTGTGTGGTGATGTTTGTTTGTGAGTGAGTGTGTGAGTGTGTGTGGTGACGTGTGTTTGTGAGTGAGTGAGTTTGTGTGTGTGTGATGATGTGTGTTTGTGAGTGAGTGAGTGTGTGTGGTGACGTGTGTTTGTGAGTGAGTGTGTTTGGTGACGTGTGTTTGTGAGTGAGTGTATGTGATGATGTGTGTTTGTGAGTGAGTGTATGTGATGATGTGTGTTTGTGAGTGAGTGAGTGTGTGTGATGATGTGTGTTTATGAGTGAGTGGGTGAGTGAGTGTTTTTTTAGTGTGTGTGATGATGTGTGTTTGATGATGTGTGTTTGTGAGTGAGTGTATGTGAGTGTTTGTGATGATGTGTGTTTGTTAGTGAGTTTGTGTGATGATTTGTGTTTGTGAGTGAGTGTATGTGATGATGTGTGTGTGCGGTGATGTGTGTTTGTGAGTAAGTGTGTGTGTGATGATTCGTGTTTGTGAGTGAGTGTGTGTGATGATTTGTGTTTGTGAGTGAGTGTATGTGATGATGTGTGTGTGTGGTGATGTGTGTTTGTGAGTGAGTGTATGTGATGATGTGTGTGTGTGGTGACGTGTGTTTGTGAGTGAGTGTGTGTGGTGACGTGTGTTTGTGAGTGAGTGTGTGTGTGATGATGTGTGTTTGTGAGTGAGTGAGTGTGTGTGGTGACGTGTGTTTGAGAGTGAGTGTGTTTGGTGACGTGTGTTTGTGAGTGTATGTGATGATGTGTGTTTGTGAGTGAGTGTTTGTGATAATTTTTGTTTGTGAGTGAGTGTGTGTGATGATGTGTGTTTGTGAGTGAGTGAGTGAGATTTTATGAGTGTGTGTGATGATGTGTGTTTGTGAGTGTGTGTGTTTGATGATTTGTGTTTGTGAGTGAGTGTATGTGATGATGTGTGTGTGTGGTGATGTGTGTTTGTGAGTGAGTGTATGTGATGATGTGTGTGTGTGGTGACGTGTGTTTGTGAGTGAGTGTTTGTGGTGACGTGTGTTTGTGAGTGAGTGAGTGTGTGTGTGATGATGTGTGTTGTGAGTGAGTGAGTGTGTGTGGTGACGTGTGTTTGTGAGTGAGTGTGTTTGGTGACGTGTGTTTGTGAGTGTATGTGATGATGTGTGTTTGTGAGTGAGTGTTTGTGATAATTTTTGTTTGTGAGTGAGTGTATGTGATGATGTGCGTGTTTGGTGATGTTTGTTTGTGAGTGAGTGTGTGTGTGTGATGATGTGTGTTTGTGAGTGAGTGAGTGAGTGTGTGTGTGTGTGTGTGTGATGATGTGTGTTTGTGAGTGAGTGTGTGTGGTGATGTGTGTTTGTGAGTGAGTGTATGTGATGATGTGTGTGTGTGGTGATGTTTGTTTGTGAGTGAGTGTGTGAGTGTGTGTGTGTGGTGACGTGTGTTTGTGAGTGAGTGAGTTTGTGTGTGTGTGTGTGATGATGTGTGTTTGTGAGTGAGTGAGTGTGTGTGGTGACGTGTGTTTGTGAGTGAGTGTGTTTGGTGACGTGTGTTTGGGAGTGTATGTGATGATGTGTGTTTGTGAGTGAGTGTATGTGATGATGTGTGTTTGTGAGTGAGTGAGTGTGTGTGATGATGTGTGTTTATGAGTGAGTGAGTGAGTGAGTGAGTGTTTATTAGTGTGTGTGATGATGTGTGTTTGATGATGTGTGTTTGTGAGTGAGTGTATGTGAGTGTTTGTGATGATGTGTGTTTGTTAGTGAGTTTGTGTGATGATTTGTGTTTGTGAGTGAGTGTATGTGATGATGTGTGTGTGCGGTGATGTGTGTTTGTGATGATTCGTGTTTGTGAGTGAGTGTGTGTGATGATTTGTGTTTGTGAGTGAGTGTATGTGATGATGTGTGTGTGTGGTGATGTGTGTTTGTGAGTGAGTGTATGTGATGATGTGTGTGTGCTGACGTGTGTTTGTGAGTGAGTGTGTGTGGTGATGTGTGTTTGTGAGTGAGTGTGTGTGTGATGATGTGTGTTTGTGAGTGAGTGAGTGTGTGTGGTGACGTGTGTTTGTGAGTGAGTGTGTTTGGTGACGTGTGTTTGTGAGTGTATGTGATGATGTGCGTGTTTGATGATGTGTGTTTGTGAGTAAGTGTATGTGATGATGTGTGGTGATGTGTGTTTGTGAGTGAGTGTGTGTGATGATGTGTGTTTGTGAGTGAGTGAGTGAGTGAGTGAGTGAGTGAGTGAGTGAGTGTTTATGAGTGTGTGTGATGATGTGTGTTTGTGAGTGTGTGTGTTTGATGATTTGTGTTTGTGAGTGAGTGTATGTGATGATGTGTGTGTGTGGTGATGTGTGTTTGTGAGTGAGTGTATGTGATGATGTGTGTGTGTGGTGACGTGTGTTTGTGAGTGAGTGTGTGTGGTGACTTGTGTTTGTGAGTGAGTGAGTGTGTGTGGTGACGTGTGTTTGTGAGTGAGTGTGTTTGGTGACGTGTGTTTGTGAGTGTATGTGATGATGTGTGTTTGTGAGTGAGTGTTTGTGATAATTTTTGTTTGTGAGTGAGTGTATGTGATGATGTGCGTGTTTGGTGATGTTTGTTTGTGAGTGAGTGTGTGTGATGATGTGTGTTTGTGAGTGAGTGTGTGTGTGTGTGTGTGTGATGATGTGTGTTTGTGAGTGAGTGTATGTGATGATGTGTGGTGATGTGTGTTTGTGAGTGAGTGTGTGTGTGTGATTTTGTGTGTTTGTGAGTGAGTGAGTGAGTGAGTGAGTGAGTGAGTGAGTGTTTATAAGTGTGTGTGATGATGTGTGTTTGTGAGTGTGTGTGTGTTTGATGATGTGTGTTTGTGAGTGAGTGTGTTTGTGAGTGAGTGTTTGTGAGTGTTTGTGATGATGTGTGTTTGTGAGTGAGTGTGTGTGATGATTTGTGTTTGTGAATGAGTGTATGTGATGATGTGTGTGTGCGGTGATGTGTGTTTGTGAGTGAGTGTGTGTGTGTGATGATTCGTGTTTGTGAGTGAGTGTGTGTGATGATTTGTGTTTGTGAGTGAGTGTAAGTGATGATGTGTGTATGTGGTGATGTGTGTTTGTGAGTGTATGTGATGAGTTCTACCCCCCACAGTGGTGGAGACTATCACTCAGGCAAGGGCCATGCCCACAAGTCTGGATGCCTTTAAGTGGCGCCCCTTCTCGTCCTGGTGCTCTTCTCGAGGAGAAGACCCGCGGAATTGCTCGCTCAGGAACGTGCTGTCCTATTGCAGGAGAGGCTGGGGAGTAATCTCCCCTTCCACATTGGAGCGTCGGTACCCGCTGTCGCGGTTATCATGTACCAGTTGCTGGTGAGCCTCTTGGGCGGCATGACCTGATTATTAGGTTCCTCTAGGGCGTGAGGGGCTAAGGCCTCGTCCGCGCCCCGTACCCTCTTGGGGCCTTAAGGTGGACCTTTGGGTCCCCTTTTTTCGGGCCCTGCGGAGAGCCCCCTTCCTCGTTCTGCGAGGGGGGTTGGCTCTCCTGCTGGGGCTCGAGTCCATCCAGAGGGTGAGGCACCTGCAAGCATTCCGTGTCCACCAATTGCAAAAATTCAGGCCCGGTGACTCTCACGTGATCCTGAGACCCCGGCCGACTTACGTGCCCAAAGTGCCGCCACCCCCTTTGGGAACTAGGTGGTGAACTTGCAGGCGCTCCCACACCGGGAGAAAGACCCAACCTGTACGTGGGGTGTCCAGTAAGCGCATTGCGCCTCTACTCGAACCACACGGAGGGCTTCAAGGCCCTGAGCAGCTCTTGTCTGTTATGGAGGTCAGCAACGGGAGTGCTGTCTCCGAGGAGAGTTGTCGCGCTGGATCGCACACGCCGTCACTACGGCGTGCCGATCCTAGCCCGTGCCCATTTGAGTGACGGTACACTCTGCTCGGGGTGTGGCCTCCTCGTGGGCATCTGCTCAGTGCGCCTCTCTGGCAGACATTTGTAGAGTTGCGGGTTGGGCTACGCTATACCTCGCAGAGGCTTGCAACCTCCGTGGGGAGTCGGCAGCTCGAGTCTTGCCAACAGGTGAGACCAGCAGTCGTAGGGCATACGCCTGCGCATAGCGCCATTCCCCTTCTTAGGTGGATCAGTGCGCTATGGGCTGCCTCCCTTCTTTCCCCAAGGGTGAAGAATAGGCAGTCCGTCCATCCATCAATAAGCACTGAGGGAGGCGGGCTCGGCGGAGCAGCCCTGCCGCCTATGGCCGGGTATCAAGCTGAGTCATTACATATAGCTCTAACCGGACCTAGTGCCCCACACGTAGTAACCCCCCACTAGGGTGGTTCTATCTGAGATGTCGTCATGAGATGGTTCCCCGCGTGGCAACCCATGACCTCCCCCAGGTGGACCCTTGCGGCATTCCGCACATACCTCCCATGAGTTCTCCCCTATTTGGTGAGACCATGTTGGTGTCTCCACTGTATTCCCCCCTATGGTGGGAAGTGGTCTCCGTAGCGCACGTCCACATTGAGGGAACAGCGCTTACCCAGTAGCCATACGGTACCGGACGGCTTCTTGTTTAGAGAACAAGGCTTCCGTCTGTGGTGACCGATGGCAGGGGCTACTCATCTTTGCCAAAAGCTCTGGGAGCCCCTGCTTGCCCACTGGAAGGTTACAAATTTCGCGATAGCGCTCACATGTGGCTCGCAAAGGCCGGTCAACGTCGCTTTGCTAGAGATTGTGACGCGGCTTAGTGCTGTGGCGTTTTCAATAGGAACCCCATCTGTCCGTTCGACACAACGTCGAGAGACCGACAGAAAGGGAACGTCTCGGTTACGTATGTAACCTCTGTTCCCTGATGGAGGGAACGAGACGTTGTGTCCCTCATGCCACAACATTAGCCGTCCGCTGCAGCGATCGTGAGATGCTCTCAGGCTCCTCAGCACAAAAGGTGAATGAATGAGCACGCCGGCTCCCCTTTTATACCCGGATATCCGGGGCGGAGCCCGGCATGCAAATTTCATTCGCCAATTTCATTGGCCTTTTCAAAATAGTCAGAAGATGATAGGTTCTCAGGGGCGAACCCCATCTGTCGGTTCGACACAACGTCTCGTTCCCTCCATCAGGGAACAGAGGTTACATACGTAACCGAGACGTTCTCTATAAAGCAAAACATTGTTTTCAGGGTAAGGTATAACAATAGGTTTTGTTTGTTAAAATTAATGTATTAATTAACGTTAACTATGAGCAATGGATTTGTTACAGTATTTGTTTTAAGCTTTGTTAGTATTAGTTAATAAAAATACAGCTGCTCATAGTTTGTTCACTTCAAAGTGCTTTAATGTTAACGAATACAACTTATAAATTACTTCTATCTTAAAACAGATGCGACTGTGTTTTTGTAAGAGGCTTTTGTACCCTAAAAATAGTTGCTATTTGTTTTTGATTGCTATATTTAGTATGAAGTTTTGTAAACTTTTTTTTAATTGTAAAAGACTACAATATGTAAAAATGAGAATATACTATGAAATGTTGAAACAAAATAATAGTAATGAAAGTGAGAAAAAAGACAAAAGGAAGTATATATAATTTATATTTACTGCTTACAGTTTTTGCAAACTTTAAGCTAAACTTGCCGTGGTGATGATGTCAGTAACCCGCGCCATGCAGGTAGTTTTCGCAAAACCTTTTGGCACGCCCATACTGTTCGGCGAGACCAATAAGAAACCTTTTGTCACGCCCCTACCTTTCGGCACGCCCATTGCTCCAGGCTGCAGTTACCCCTACTTGGAGTGATCAGTAAAAAGAGAGAGAGACCTCAAAGTGTAAAGACAGACTGCTTCACGTGTTCATTTCATTTGTTTGTGTTTATTTCAGATTTGGGAGGTTTCTAAACAATCATTAACCAAGAAAAATCTGCCAAATCAACTTTTGTGTTTATTTCAAAACCCTGCATTTTACAAACCCAACATCGACCACTAAACACAGACATGATGATCCTTAATTCAATTTCAATTTATTTATATGGCACTTTTTTGCCAAGCAGCCTAACATCCATTATATAATAACAATAATTTGCAAAAATACATAATTTGCAATAATACCATGATAGCAGAACGTATGTGTTAAATTCACAACAACTCTTATTCACAATATTCACCCTTATTCTTATATTGCTTGTTTAAATGTAGGACATTTTCAATTCATTTTTGAGCTACGTACATTTAGTGGAGAGCGGGGACAAAAGAACAATAGAAAATTTAATTTGAAAAGATAATTGTTCAGAAAGAGATATATTTTTGCTGTGGTCGGTAACTCACAAGTGTGGGAGCCGTGTGAGCGACTGCCTTTTGATTTTCCTTCTCCTTAAGCCTTCTTAAAGTATCTTAATGTGTCTGATGTCTGTTATTTGGAGTACTAACATGCTCTCTATTGTGTTAAATGTGTTACATGTCTTTTCAGGATGAATAACTTCTGTATGACTCGACTGTAAACCATGTTTTGTTTTGTTTTGTTAATCAGGTGGCGGTGAAAATTGTCCAGGACGTATTTGCTGATTCTATTTCCATTGTAAGTAAACTGTTATTCATTTTAAAACATCATTGTAATAAAGTTCGTTAGAAGGGAAGGAAGGAGGCGGGAACCGGCGAACATTCAAATAAAACTTTAATTAAATAAACAATAAACACTGAACAAACCGGCAGCCACCTCGCGGTAGACTGCCGGCCATAAAACATACACAAACTAAACACAGTTTCGGGCCCGGTCCTCTCTCGTCAACAGTCCTGCCGAACATCCATTTAAGCTCCCAATCTCCTCCGTGATAAGATGCGGGACCGGTGCGCGCACAGCCGCGTCACGGCTCTCGTCCCGCCTTCCTCACCACAATCATCATAGTTTTTATAGAGTTTGTGTAAGATTGATATAATCCTAGCCCGGTCATCCTGATCCTGAAATTGCTCTTTATATCCTTGCCACTAAAGGAAAATTAAATTGTTTAAACGGGAAGTTTTTCACATGGACATCAAACTGGAAAACTTCCTGATTAACACAGAAACATTTGAGGTCAAACTCATTGACTTTGGCTGTGGCGATCTGCTCAAAGAAACTTGTTACACCTCATGTTTGGGTATGTTTCATCACTTCCTTTACATTAATATTGAGATTCACAGAGTGTTAGACTCACTTTTAGTGTTGATGCAACTGTAGAAATCACATGAAATCTGTTTCCGTCAGGCACATGGATTTACTGGAGTCTAGAGTTTGTGGAAGCGGGCGAGTATCACGCAGTGCCGTCGACAGTGTGTCACTCGGTCTGATGTTGTTTGCAATGATGTGCTGGGGTTTTCCTGGCACAATCACCCTGAACCAGATCAACCAGCAAATATTGGAAGAAAGACCAAAGGTGAGATCTGTAATTCTAAACGACGTAAAATAGAAAAAAGATCAAAAGACGTGACAGTGAAATTAATTTTCAGTTTGAGGGAATAACGGCCTCTTCCATCTTTCTGCACAGAATGCTGCAGTTTGATTCACGCTTGCCTGCAGTATCATCAACATCATCGTATTTAGCTAACTGACATCCTGCTTCATGAGTGGTTGCAGGTCAGGTACGATTTATTTTAAGTCAAACCTGTTGTCATTGTCATAACTGTAGAAAGTACACCAAAAGTGTAAAAAAAGTTTTGTTTGTTTCAGGTAAGTGATGTGGAGACACAGGTAAGGTGAATGACAGCCGTTTGGGGGTTCTGTAAGTAAAAACGTTGTCACATGGTATCTCTAAAAAGCGTTCCTGGAGAGGAAGTCAGCCACATGGCCTGTGGACCACCTGGAAATTAAAAGGCTGTAAGGCCAGTTGATACCAATGGGTGATCCGGGCATTGGTATCCTTAATGCGGTGGAGCCATTGGATAGGGGCGTGGTCTGAACAGAGGGTGAATTCCTGGCCCAGGATGTAGTATCTAAGGGTGAGGAGGGCCCATCTTTTTCTATGGTGCTGTACCTAGTCTCTCTCTTCGAGAGCTTGGAACTAATGTACAGCACAGGCCACTCCCCCCCACTTCCTGGGCCAGTACGGCACCCAGACCCATTTCTGACGCGTCAAGAAAGGGAGAAAAATGTCGAGAACACGTCTGCAACTAGGGCACGTCAGTGAGCTGGGGGGTGAGAGGTGATCCCCCAGGAGCCAGAGCGAGTGATCGTGACTTGCTATTCACTTCTGGACCGAGATCATCCTTCATGTAGTACAGTAAAAATTGAGGGACGGGACTTTGAATATTTTATATCAAGCAAATTTACAAAGCTCCATTTTGAGTAGCATCTGAAATAAAAAAATTAAGGAAGACCCACGGCTCTGCTGGACATCAGATGGCAGAACACGCTGTTTTAGAACGCAATTATATACCAAACACGAGTGGCTCGGTGAGCCTGAGAAAACTTGCTGGCCATGTCGATCTATTTGAGGAAGCACCTGAAGGACTCATTTCGTGGTGAATAAGATTTTAAGTATATGGTCCTTCTGTATATGTAATGTCTTCAATTTACGTCTGTGGCAAGGGGGGCGTGTTTTAGCGAGGTCCACAACGGGATAGAGAGCCGGGACATGAGCGGTGAGTAAGTGGGGTGCCTGCAAACAATCAACACCTGTATCTCGTTCCAGTAAGGAACAGATATAAGGGCAAGGCGGCCCACACCCAAGCAGAGAGAGACGGACTGACAACAGGCTCTACAGCGGGATGTATATTGGACTGTTTCACTTGTTTCACTTATTCCACTAACCCGACGTTTGTTACAATCTCCGCCCCTTTTTAGAAACGCGAGCAGTGTTGAAATTGCCTATACCGTTTGTTTTTTCATTCGTTTTCCTTAATCGCGCACAAGTTCGTAAACCAAAAATTTAAATGGCATGTCCATTTATTCAGGAACCCGTAGATGAGGAAGCTGCATTATTCAGAGAGAGTTAAATTTACGTCGGGAGAGAATATATGGTGAAGCCCCGTTTGGATGTTTTAGCATATCCGGAGGATTTTTTATTTGAGCGATACTGTTTTTACTTTACAGTCCATTACATATATCCACAATCTGCTTCATCCTTACATCACAAACCTCACTCGTCGTGGCCGCGCTCTTACATCTGAGCAGATTCTCTGTATGACTTTACGTTTCTTTGCTAATGGAAGCTTTCTATAGAACTCCGGGGATGCAGAACACATTAGCAAGGCAACTGTATGCAGAGCAGTATGAAATGTGTGCACTGGTGACTGTGGGGGCCATTTTAGTACAGTGAACTCATTGTCATGTTCAAGAAACCAATTTGAAATTATTCGAGCTTTGTGACAAGGTGCATTATCCTGCTGGAAGGTTGTGCGTGTTGTGGCTTCACAAATGCTTTGCTGCATACCTTAATTGTAACGAGTGGATATTTCAGTCAAAGTTGGTCTTCTATCAGCTTGAATCAGTCGGCCCATTCTCCTCTGACCTCTAGCATCAACAAGGCATTTTCGCCCACAGGACTGCCGCATACTGGATGTTTTTCCCTTTTCACACCATTCTTTGTAAACCCTAGAAATGGTTGTGCGTGAAAATCCCAGTAACTGAGCAGATTGTGAAATACTCAGACCGGCCCGTCTGGCACCAACAACCATGCCACGCTCAAAATAGCTTAAATCACCTTTCTTTCCCATTCTGACATTCAGTTTGGAGTTCTGGAGATTGTCTTGACCAGGACCACACCCCTAAATGCATTGAAGCAACTGCCATGTGATTGGTTGATTAGATAATTGCATGAATGAGAAATTGAACAGATGTTCCTAATAATCCTTTAGGGAAGTGTATATATATGTGTGTGTATATATGTTTGTGTATATATATATATAGTGCCTCCAATTCGACTGGCGAGAAATAAACGGAGCGCTTTTTGTCACGTGCCGTTGCCATGGTGAATCTTTCTTAAAGCCGCGGTGAACGCGCGTAACCTAGGGTGAACTTACTCAGATTGGATTGAACTCATTGAAATCAGCTGTTCTGAAACCAACCAGTAAATCAACTCAGAGTTCATGTTTTAACTCAGTGTTGCTTGAACCTCCTTATTGAAACGGGTCCCAGTTCTGTTGTCCCTCGTATTTTGGATTACTCGTTCTTGTTCACTGGAAACTTACCTGATTTGATGCTTGAAGAAACTAGTGGGATTTCTTTTCTTAATAAATTTACCCAGAACTCTACCTGCTGGTGTCCTCATTCTAAGTATCATCTGGTGTTGTTACAGCGTGTTTTCTGGTTTTACTACAGCAAGCGGGGGTTTCTGGTTTTACTACAGCAAGCGGGGTTTTCTGGTTTTACTACAGCAAGCGGGGGTTTCTGGTTTTACTACAGCAAGCGGGGGTTTCTGGTTTTACTACAGCAAGCGGGGTTTTCTTGTTTTACTACAGCAAGCGGGGTTTTCTGGTTTTACTACAGCAAGCGGGGGTTTCTGGTTTTACTACAGCAAGCGGGGTTTTCTGGTTTTACTACAGCAAGCGGGGGTTTCTGGTTTTACTACAGCAAGCGGGGGTTTCTGGTTTTACTACGGCAAGCGGGGTTTTCTGGTTTTACTACTGCAAGCGTGGTTTTCTGGTTTTACTACTGCAAGCGTGGTTTTCTGGTTTTACTACTGCAAGCGTTGTTTTCTGTTTTTACTAAACACGCGTGGTTTTCTAGAAGATCTGGCCTCCCGGTTGATATACTTGAATTAAATAATATACTTCAATTGAACAATTGATAGTCTCTGACAATCTAACGTTGTATTTATTTCATGAATTTACATTTCATAGAGAAAAACTTGCAATAAAACCATATACCATCTTTATTTAATTTATTAATCTATGACTATTATTATTATTAATCTATAATGTTTGTAAAAAAGTAAGATAAGTTAACTACACTAGTCAACATAAACTAACAATGAACAATATTTGTTTGGCATTTATTCATTTATGTTAATTTCAACACTTACTAATTCACAATAAACTAGCAAAACTAAAAAATATATACAGTTATATTTGTATTACTTGTACAGATCCCATAAGATCTCTTAGAGCTGAAGCTAAATTCAAAATCTAAAAAACATAAAATGTCTGTTTACTGACAGGGAAAAACAACTTTTTACACAGAATATGCAAACAAACACACTTCAACCTTCATCTATATGAATGAAATAAAACTACAAACCCAACACATATCATGTAAGACAAAGATTGGTATGATACTGAAGTACAATTGTATTTTTTTGTGATAGTTTCCTGATCTTGTGTGAAATAGAGACATACATATAAGGAGTAAATCTGTTTATATTATATTAATTCTGAATTAAAACAGTCTAACAGACACACACGAACAGTCTCATCTGACCGAATAAAAACAATTTTTCAGGAGTAAATATGTCACAGATATAGAAAAAAGACTTAAACTGGTGATTTGTCCGGCTGAGCTAGAATTGAATGTGCTTCTCAGCAACAAATACCACTTTAGATATAAGGGGAAGGTTTTGGTGAGAGATCATTAGGAGTCTTTGGGGACGGGGTTTGGACTTTTCTTGTTCAGGTACTCGAGCACAATCACCTGCAGGATCTTATTGAGGTTGTTGATGGAGGAGCGATCCAGATTCTCCTCATTGTCTTCGAAAGTGTCGATATGAGGTGAAGAATTCAGACTCCTGTGAGAAATGCAGACACTTTCAATGATTTAACATGAACATTTTACCTCGTTAAAAAACGGTATGGGATCATGCAGAAGTGCTGAACCTCATTAAGTTGATCCTCCACTTCGCCGAGTGCATGTAGTCGATGCTCTAGTCCAGTGGTTCTCAAATGGGGGTATGCGTAATTTGGGGTACTACATGAGAGAAACTGACATTTAGTAATGAATAATAAAAATCAATAAATTATGATAATATTATTTTATATGAAATAAGGACTACACAAAGATGCATTCAAAATAAATTTAAAACACATTTCAATTTATTCGAGTTTTTAATTGAGACCCGGAATCAGGAGCACTGTCTGGGCACAAAATATTGTAAGTTAGGAGAGGTTGCGATAAAATGGAGGGGTTCTTAAAAGAGGACAAGCTCCTCCAACAGAAGATGAACATGGTAAAATGAAATGAACAAACCAGAGCCTCAAAAAATACTGTCAGTTTAGTGATGAACACATATGGATGGGATTTACGTCTACTTCACATAACCCTCCCTCAGCACTGTGCTTTTTATGCGGTGAGCTGTTAGCTGACAGCCAGCTCATCTTCAACGGCATCTCCGGACATAACACCCAAATCAGGTCGGGAACTCACTGGAGTTCTTCAGAAGAAAAGTTCATGAATTTGCATCATGCCAAGAGAACAAGAAAAAAGGTGCGAGTGCATCAGCAAAATCACTCGAAGCATCGTATGCTGTGTCTTTACTTTTGTCGAAAGCTAAAAAGCCATTTAGCCTGTCTAAGGAATTGGTCATTCCTGCTGCAGCTGTGCTCGCTGAGACCATGATGGACAAAACAGCAGCAGACAAGATCAAAACTGTACCGCTGTCATATGACACAGTTTCGCGTAGAATTGAGAAGATGGGGACTGATATAGATGAGCAACTACTGGATATACTCAGGGCTGGTGAATCATTTTCACTCCAATAGGATGAATCAGTTGATGTCAGTGGACATGCGCAATTTGTTTACTTTTGCGAAATAAGTGGATACTAGCGACATTCGAAAACAAGCTTTGGGTAAAAGGTCTGGATTTATTGTCCGGGGTCACATATTTATTTTCATCTAAAAACACGCGAAAGGTCCTCGGTTCGAGACCGGGCAGAAACAATATGCTGATTTCATCTTAAAGCGGCCAAAAGTCCATTCGTGTGCTGTAGTTTGTATCGGCCTAAGTGTAATTATTGTGTAACTGTCAATGTCAGCCTCTCTCAGCTCACCATCTTTATTTCAATTATTGCCACATTCTCCTCACTTGACAGATCCCTAGTTTCGAAAGAGAGAAGAAACATGTTGCCTCTTTGGAAAATGTGTGCCAACAGGGAAACATTTACGGAATTCGGTACCCCAACTATTTACTATAAGTTGTTTCTGTAGTGTAGTGGTTATCACATTCTTCTAACACGTGAAAGGTCCTCGGTTCGAGACCGAGCAGAAACAATATGCTGATTTCATCTTAAAGCGGCCAAAAGTCCATTCGTCTGCTGTAGTTTGTATCGGCCTAAGTGAAATTATCGTGTAACTGTCAATTTAAGCCTCTCTCAGCTCACCATCTTTATTTCAATTATTGCCACATTCTCCTCACTTGACAGAAAGAGAGAAGAAACATGTTGCCTCTTTGGAAAATGTGTGCCAACAGGGAAACATTTACGGAATTCGGTACCCCAAAAAATGTTAAATGTGGTGTTTCTGTAGTGTAGTGGTTATCACGTTCGCCTCACACGCGAAAGGTCATCGGTTCGAGACCGAGCAGAAACAATATGCTGATTTTATGTTAAAGAGGCCAAAAGTCCATTCGTGTGCTATAGTTTGTATCCGCCTAAGTGAAATTATTGTGTAACTGTCAATGTCGGCCTCTCTCAGCTCACCATCTTTATTTCAATTATTGCAACATTCTCCTCACTTGACAGATCCCTAGTTTCGAAAGAGAGAAGAAACATGTTGCCTCTTTGGAAAATGTGTGCCAACAGGGAAACATTTACGGAATTCGGTACCCCAAAATTTTATAAATGTGGTGTTTCTGTAGTGTAGTGGTTATCACGTTCGCCTCACACGCGAAAGGTCATCGGTTCGAGACCGAGCAGAAACAATATGCTGATTTTATGTTGTAGAGGCCAAAAGTCCATTCGTGTGCTGTAGTTTGTATCGGCCTAAGTGAAATGATTGTGTAACTGTCAATGTCGGCCTCTCTCAGCTCACCATCTTTATTTCAATTATTGCCACATTCTCCTCACTTGACAGATCCCTAGTTTCGAAAGAGAGAAGAAACATGTTGCCTCTTTGGAAAATGTGTGCGAACAGGGAAACATTTACGGAATTCGGTACCCCAAAATTTTTTCTATAGTGTAGTGGTTATCACGTTTGCCTCACACGCGAAAGGTCCTCGGTTCGAGACCGAGCAGAAAAAAAATGCTGATTTTATGTTAAAGAGGCCAAAAGTCAATTTGTGTGCTGTAGTTTGTATCGGCCTAAGTGAAATTATCGTGTAACTGTCAATTTAAGCCTATCTCAGCTCACCATCTTTATTTCAATCATTGCCACATTCTCCTCACTTGACAGATCCCTAGTTTCGAAAGAGAGAAGAAACATTTTGCCTCTTTGGAAAATGTGTGCGAACAGGGAAACTTTAACGGAATTCGGTACCCCAACTATTTACTATGAGTTGTTTCTGTAGTGTAGTGGTTATCACATTCGCCTAACACGCGAAAGGTCCTCGGTTCGAGACCGAGCAGAAACTATATGCTGATTTCATCTTAAAGCGGCCAAAAGTCGATTCGTCTGCTGTAGTTTGTATCGGCCAAAGTGTAATTATCGTGAAACTGTCAATTTAAGCCTCTCTCAGCTCACCATCTTTAGTTCAATTATTGCCACATTCTCCTCACTTGACAGATCCCTAGTTTCGAAAGAGAATAGAAACATGTTGCCTCTTTGGAAAATGTGTGCGAACAGGGAAACATTTACGGAATTCGGTACCCCAACTATTTACTATAAGTTGTTTCTGTAGTGTAGTGGTAATCACGTTCGCCTCACACGCGAAAGGTCCTCGGTTCGAGACCGAGCAGAAACAATATGCTGATATCATCTTAAAGCGGCCAAAAGTTCATTCGTGTGCTGTAGTTTGTATCGGCCTAAGTGTAATTATCATATAACTGTCAATGTCAGCCTCTCTCAGCTCACCATCTTTATTTCAATTATTGCCACATTCTCCTCACTTGACAGATCCCTAGTTTCGAAAGAGAGAAGAAACATGTTGCTTCTTTGGAAAATGTGTGCGAACAGGGAAACATTCACGGAATTCGGTACCCCGAGAATTTACTATAAGTTGTTTCTGTAGTGTAGTGGTTATCACGTTCGCCTTACACGCGAAAGGTCCTCGGTTCGAGACCGAGCAGAAACAATATGCTGATTTCATCTTAAATCGGCCAAAAGTTCATTCGTGTGCTGTAGTTTGTATCGGCCTAAGTGTAATTATCGTATAACTGTCAATGTCAGCCTCTCTCAGCTCACCATCTTTATTTCAATTATTGCCACATTCTCCTCACTTGACAGATCCCTAGTTTCGAAAGAGAGAAGAAACATGTTGCCTCTTTGGAAAATGTGTGCGAACAGGGAAACATTTACGGAATTCGGTACCCCAACTATTTACTATAAGTTGTTTCTGTAGTGTAGTGGTTATCATGTTCTTCTAACACGCGAAAGGTCCTCGGTTCGAGACGGAGCAGAAACAATATGCTGATTTCATCTTAAAGCGGCCAAAAGTCGATTCGTCTGCTGTAGTTTGTATCGGCCAAAGTGTAATTATCGTGAAACTGTCAATTTAAGCCTCTCTCAGCTCACCATCTTTAGTTCAATTATTGCCACATTCTCCTCACTTGACAGATCCCTAGTTTCGAAAGAGAATAGAAACATGTTGCCTCATTGGAAAATGTTTGCGAACAGGGAAACATTTACGGACTTCGGTACCCCAACTATTTACTATAAGTTGTTTCTGTAGTGTAGTGGTTATCACGTTCGCCTCACACGCGAAAGGTCCTCGGTTCGAGACAGAGCAGAAACAATATGCTGATTTTATGTTAAAGAGGCCAAAAGTCCATTCGTCTGCTGTAGTTTGTATCGGCCTAAGTGTAATTATCGTGAAACTGTCAATTTAAGCCTCTCTCAGCTCACCATCTTTATTTCAATTATTGCCACATTCTCCTCACTTGACAGATCTCTAGTTTCGAAAGAGAGAAGAAACATGTTGCCTCTTTGGAAAATGTGTGCGAACAGGGAAACATTTACGGAATTCGGTACCCCAACTATTTACTATAAGTTGTTTCTGTAGTGTAGTGGTTATCATGTTCTTCTAACACGCGAAAGGTCCTCGGTTCGAGACCGAGCAGAAACAATATGCTGATTTCATCTTAAAGCGGCCAAAAGTCGATTCGTCTGCTGTAGTTTGTATCGGCCAAAGTGTAATTATCGTGAAACTGTCAATTTAAGCCTCTCTCAGCTCACCATCTTTAGTTCAATTATTGCCACATTCTCCTCACTTGACAGATCCCTAGTTTCGAAAGAGAATAGAAACATGTTGCCTCTTTGGAAAATGTGTGCGAACAGGGAAACATTTACGGAATTCGGTACCCCAACTATTTACTATAAGTTGTTTCTGTAGTGTAGTGGTAATCACGTTCGCCTCACACGCGAAAGGTCCTCGGTTCGAGACCGAGCAGAAACAATATGCTGATATCATCTTAAAGCGGCCAAAAGTTCATTCGTGTGCTGTAGTTTGTATCGGCCTAAGTGTAATTCTATAACTGTCAATGTCAGCCTCTCTCAGCTCACCATCTTTATTTCAATTATTGCCACATTCTCCTCACTTGACAGATCCCTAGTTTCGAAAGAGAGAAGAAACATGTTGCCTCTTTGGAAAATGTTTGCGAACAGGGAAACATTAACGGAATTCGGTACCCCAACTATTTACTATAAGTTGTTTCTGTAGTGTAGTGGTTATCACGTGCGCTTCACACGCGAAAGGTCCTCGGTTCGAGACCGAGCAGAAACAATATGCTGATATCATCTTAAAGCGGCCAAAAGTTCATTCGTGTGCTGTAGTTTGTATCGGCCTAAGTGTAATTATCGTATAACTGTCAATGTCAGCCTCTCTCAGCTCACCATCTTTATTTCAATTATTGCCACATTCTCCTCACTTGACAGATCCCTAGTTTCGAAAGAGAGAAGAAACATGTTGCCTCTTTGGAAAATGTGTGCGAACAGGGAAACATTTACGGAATTCGGTACCCCGAGAATTTACTATAAGTTGTTTCTGTAGTGTAGTGGTTATCACGTTCGCCTAACACGCGAAAGGTCCTCGGTTCGAGACCGAGCAGAAACAATATGCTGATTTTATGTTAAAGAGGCCAAAAGTCCATTCATCTGCTGTAGTTTGTATCGGCCTAAGTGTAATTATTGTGAAACTGTCAATTTAAGCCTCTCTCAGCTCACCATCTTTATTTCAATTATTGCCACATTCTCCTCACTTGACAGATCCCTAGTTTCGAAAGAGAGAAGAAACATGTTGCCTCTTTGGAAAATGTGTGCCAACAGGGAAACATTTACGGAATTCGGTACCCCAACTATTTACTATAAGTTGTTTCTGTAGTGTAGTGGTTATCACGTTCGCCTCACACGCGAAAGGTCCTCGGTTCGAGACCGAGCAGAAACAATATGCTGATTTCATCTTAAAGCGGCCAAAAGTTCATTCGTGTGCTGTAGTTTGTATCGGCCTAAGTGTAATTATCGTATAACTGTCAATGTCAGCCTCTCTCAGCTCACCATCTTTATTTCAATTATTGCCACATTCTCCTCACTTGACAGATCCCTAGTTTCGAAAGAGAGAAGAAACATGTTGCCTCTTTGGAAAATGTGTGCGAACAGGGAAACATTCACGGAATTCGGTACCCCGAGAATTTACTATAAGTTGTTTCTGTAGTGTAGTGTTTATCACGTTCTTCTAACACGCGAAAGGTCCTCGATTCGAGACCGAGCAGAAACAATATGCTGATTTCATCTTAAAGCGGCCAAAAGTCCATTCGTCTGTTGTAGTTTGTATCGGCCTAAGTGTAATTATCGTGTAATTGTCAATTTAAGCCTCTCTCAGCTCACCATCTTTATTTCAATTATTGCCACATTCTCCTCACTTGACATATCCCTAGTTTCGAAAGAGAGAAGAAACATGTTGCCTCTTTGGAAAATGTGTGCCAACAGGGAAACATTTACGGAATTCGGTACCCCAACTATTTACTATAAGTTGTTTCTGTAGTGTAGTGGTTATCACGTTCGCCTCACACGCGAAAGGTCCTCGGTTCGAGACCGAGCAGAAACAATATGCTGATTTCATCTTAAATCGGCCAAAAGTTCATTCGTGTGCTGTAGTTTGTATCGGCCTAAGTGTAATTATCGTATAACTGTCAATGTCAGCCTCTCTCAGCTCACCATCTTTATTTCAATTATTGCCACATTCTCCTCACTTGACAGATCCCTAGTTTCGAAAGAGAGAAGAAACATGTTGCCTCTTTGGAAAATGTGTGCGAACAGGGAAACATTCACGGAATTCGGTACCCCGAGAATTTACTATAAGTTGTTTCTGTAGTGTAGTGTTTATCACGTTCTTCTAATACGCGAAAGGTCCTCGATTCGAGACCGAGCAGAAACAATATGCTGATTTCATCTTAAAGCGGCCAAAAGTCCATTCGTCTGCTGTAGTTTGTATCGGCCTAAGTGTAATTATCGTGTAATTGTCAATTTAAGCCTCTCTCAGCTCACCATCTTTATTTCAATTATTGCCACATTCTCCTCACTTGACAGATCCCTAGTTTCGAAAGAGAGAAGAAACATGTTGCCTCTTTGGAAAATGTGTGCGAACAGGGAAACATTTACGGAATTCGGTACCCCAACTATTTACTATAAGTTGTTTCTGTAGTGTAGTGTTTATCACGTTCTTCTAGCACGCGAAAGGTCCGCGGTTCTGGACCGAGCAGAAACAATATGCTGATTTTATGTTAAAGAGGCCAAAAGTCCATTCGTGTGCTGTAGTTTGTATCCGCCCAAGTGAAATTATTGTGTAACTGTCAATTTAAGCCTCTCTCAGCTCACCATCTTTAGTTCAATTATTGCCACATTCTCCTCACTTGACAGATCCCTAGTTTCAAAAGAGAATAGGAACATGTTGCCTCATTGGAAAATGTTGGCGAACAGGGAAACGTTTACGGAATTCGGTACCCCGAGAATTTACTATAAGTTGTTTCTGTAGTGTAGTGGTTATCACGTTCGCCTAACACGCGAAAGGTCCTCGGTTTCTAGACCGAGCAGAAACAATATGCTGATTTCATGTTAAAGAGGCCAAAAGTCCATTCGTGTGCTGTAGTTTGTATCGGCCTAAGTGTAATTATCGTGAAACTGTCAATTTAAGCCTCTCTCAGCTCACCATCTTTAGTTCAATTATTGCCACATTCTCCTCACTTGACAGATCCCTAGTTTCGAAAGAGAGAAGAAACATGTTGCCTCTTTGGAAAATGTGTGCCAACAGGGAAACATTTACGGAATTCGGTACCCCAACTATTTACTATAAGTTGTTTCTGTAGTGTAGTGGTTATCACGTTCGCCTCACACGCGAAAGGTCCTCGGTTCGAACCGAGCAGAAACAATATGCTGATTTCATCTTAAAGCGGCCAAAAGTCCATTCGTCTGCTGTAGTTTGTATCGGCCTAAATGTAATTATCGTGTAACTGTCAATTTAAGCCTCTCTCAGCTCACCATCTTTATTTCAATTATTGCCACATTCTCCTCACTTGACAGAAAGAGAGAAGAAACTTGTTGCCTCTTTGGAAAATGTGTGCCAACAGGGAAACATTTACGGAATTCGGTACCCCAACTATTTACTATAAGTTGTTTCTGTAGTGTAGTAGTTATCACGTTCGCCTCACACGCGAAAGGTCCCGGTTCGAGACTTAGCAGAAACAATATGCTGATTTTATGTTAAAGAGGCCAAAAGTCCATTCGTGTCCTGTAGTTTGTATCGGCCTAAGTGAAATTATTGTGTAACTGTCAATGTCAGCCTCTCTCAGCTCACCATCTTTATTTCAATTATTGCCACATTCTCCTCACTTGACAGATCCCTAGTTTCGAAAGAGAGAAGAAACATGTTGCCTCTTTGGAAAATGTGTGCCAACAGGGAAACATTTACGGAATTCGGTACCCCAACTATTTACTATAAGTTGTTTCTGTAGTGTAGTGGTTTTCACATTCGCCTCACACGCGAAAGGTCCTCGGTTCGGTGACCGAGCAGAAACAATATGCTGATTTCATCTTAAAGCGGCCAAAAGTTCATTCGTGTGCTGTAGTTTGTATCGGCCTAAGTGTAATTATCGTATAACTGTCAATTTAAGCCTCTCTCAGCTCACCATCTTTATTTCAATTATTGCCACATTCTCCTCACTTGACAGAAAGAGAGAAGAAACATGTTGCCTCTTTGGAAAATGTGTGCCAACAGGGAAACATTTACGGAATTCGGTACCCCAACTATTTACTATAAGTTGTTTCTGTAGTGTAGTAGTTATCACGTTCGCCTCACACGCGAAAGGTCCTCGTTTCGAGACCGAGCAGAAACAATATGCTAATTATATGTTAAAGAGGCCAAAAGTCCATTCGTGTCCTGTAGTTTGTATCGGCCTAAGGGAAACTATTGTGTAACTGTCAATGTCAGCCTCTCTCAGCTCACCATCTTTATTTCAATTATTGCCACATTCTCCTCACTTGACAGATCCCTAGTTTCGAAAGAGAGAAGAAACATGTTGCCTCTTTGGAAAATGTGTGCGAACAGGGAAACATTCACGGAATTCGGTACCCCGAGAATTTACTATAAGTTGTTTCTGTAGTGTAGTGGTTATCACGTCTGCCTCACACGCGAAAGGTTCTCGGTTCGAGACCGAGCAGAAACAATATGCTGATTTTATGTTAAAGAGGCCAAAAGTCCATTCGTGTGCTGTAGTTTGTATCCGCCCAAGTGAAATTATTGTGTAACTGTCAATTTAAGCCTCTCTCAGCTCACCATCTTTAGTTCAATTATTGCCACATTCTCCTCACTTGACAGATCCCTAGTTTCAAAAGAGAATAGAAACATGTTGCCTCATTGGAAAATGTTTGCGAACAGGGAAACGTTTACGGAATTCGGTACCCCGAGAATTTACTATAAGTTGTTTCTGTAGTGTAGTGGTTATCACGTTCGCCTAACACGCGAAAGGTCCTCGGTTTCTAGACCGAGCAGAAACAATATGCTGATTTCATGTTAAAGAGGCCAAAAGTCCATTCGTGTGCTGTAGTTTGTATCGGCCTAAGTGTAATTATCGTGAAACTGTCAATTTAAGCCTCTCTCAGCTCACCATCTTTAGTTCAATTATTGCCACATTCTCCTCACTTGACAGATCCCTAGTTTCGAAAGAGAGAAGAAACATGTTGCCTCTTTGGAAAATGTGTGCCAACAGGGAAACATTTACGGAATTCGGTACCCCAACTATTTACTATAAGTTGTTTCTGTAGTGTAGTGGTTATCACATTCGCCTCACACGCGAAAGGTCCTCGGTTCGGTGACCGAGCAGAAACAATTTGCTGATTTCATCTTAAAGCGGCCAAAAGTTCATTCGTGTGCTGTAGTTTGTATCGGCCTAAGTGTAATTATCGTATAACTGTCAATTTAAGCCTCTCTCAGCTCACCATCTTTATTTCAATTATTGCCACATTCTCCTCACTTGACAGAAAGAGAGAAGAAACATGTTGCCTCTTTGGAAAATGTGTGCCAACAGGGAAACATTTACGGAATTCGGTACCCCAACTATTTACTATAAGTTGTTTCTGTAGTGTAGTAGTTATCACGTTCGCCTCACACGCGAAAGGTCCTCGTTTCGAGACCGAGCAGAAACAATATGCTAATTATATGTTAAAGAGGCCAAAAGTCCATTCGTGTCCTGTAGTTTGTATCGGCCTAAGGGAAACTATTGTGTAACTGTCAATGTCAGCCTCTCTCAGCTCACCATCTTTATTTCAATTATTGCCACATTCTCCTCACTTGACAGATCCCTAGTTTCGAAAGAGAGAAGAAACATGTTGCCTCTTTGGAAAATGTGTGCGAACAGGGAAACATTCACGGAATTCGGTACCCCGAGAATTTACTATAAGTTGTTTCTGTAGTGTAGTGGTTATCACGTTCGCCTAACACGCGAAAGGTCCTTGGTACGAGACCGAGCAGAAGCAATATGCTGATTTTATGTTAAAGAGGCCAAAAGTCCATTCGTGTGCTGGAGTTTGTATCGGCCTTAGTGTAATTATCGTTAAACTGTCAATTTAAGCCTCTCTCAGCTCACCATCTTTATTTCAATTATTGCCACATTCTCCTCACTTGACAGAAAGAGAGAAGAAACATGTTGCCTCTTTGGAAAATGTGTGCCAACAGGGAAACATTTACGGAATTCGGTACCCCAACCATTTACTATAAGTTGTTTCTGTAGTGTAGTAGTTATCACGTTCGCCTCACACGCGAAAGGTCCTCGGTTCGAGACCGAGCAGAAACAATATGCTAATTTTATGTTAAAGAGGCCAAAAGTCCATTCGTGTCCTGTAGTTTGTGTCGGCCTAAGGGAAACTATTGTGTAACTGTCAATGTCAGCCTCTCTCAGCTCACCATCTTTATTTCAATTATTGCCACATTCTCCTCACTTGACAGATCCCTAGTTTCGAAAGAGAGAAGAAACATGTTGCCTCTTTGGAAAATGTGTGCCAACAGGGAAACATTTACGGAATTCGGTACCCCAACTATTTACTATAAGTTGTTTCTGTAGTGTAGTGGTTATCACGTTCGCCTAACACGCGAAAGGTCCTCTGTTTCTAGACCGAGCAGAAACAATATGCTGATTTTATGTTAAAGAGGCCAAAAGTCCATTCGTGTGCTGGAGTTTGTATCGGCCTAAGTGTAATTATCGTGAAACTGTCAATTTAAGCCTCTCTCAGCACACCATCTTTATTTCAATTATTGCCACATTCTCCTCACTTGACAGATCCCTAGTTTCGAAAGAGAGAAGAAACATGTTGCCTCTTTGGAAAATGTGTGCGAACAGGGAAACATTTACGGAATTCGGTACCCCGAGAATTTACTATAAGTTGTTTCTGTAGTGTAGTGGTTATCACGTTCGCCTAAAACGCGAAAGGTCCTCGGTTTCTAGACCGAGCAGAAACAATATGCTGATTTTATGTTAAAGAGGCCAAAAGTCCATTCGTTTGCTGGAGTTTGTATCGGCCTAAGTGTAATTATCGTGAAACTGTCAATCTAAGCCTCTCTCAGCTCACCATCTTTAGTTCAATTATTGCCACATTCTCCTCACTTGACAGAAAGAGAGAAGAAACATGTTGCCTCTTTGGAAAATTTGTGCCAACAGGGAAACATTTACTGAATTCGGTACCCCAACTGTTTACTATAAGTTGTTTCTGTAGTGTAGTGGTTATCACGTTCGCCTCACACGCGAAAGGTCCTCGGTTCGAGACCTAGCAGAAACAATATGCTGATTTTATGTTAAAGAGGCCAAAAGTCCATTCGTCTGCTGTAGTTTGTATCGGCCTAAGTGTAATTATCGTGAAACTGTCAATTTAAGCCTCTCTCAGCTCACCATCTTTATTTCAATTATTGCCACATTCTCCTCACTTGACAGATCCCTAGTTTCGAAAGAGAGAAGAAACATGTTGCCTCTTTGGAAAATGTGTGCCAACAGGGAAACATTTACGGAATTCGGTACCCCAACTATTTACTATAAGTTGTTTCTGTAGTGTAGTGGTTATCACGTTCGCCTTACACGCGAAAGGTCCTCGGTTCGAGACCGAGCAGAAACAATATGCTGATTTCATCTTAAAGCGGCCAAAAGTTCATTCGTGTGCTGTAGTTTGTATCGGCCTAAGTGTAATTATCGTATAACTGTCAATTTAAGCCTCTCTCAGCTCACCATCTTTATTTCAATTATTGCCACATTCTCCTCACTTGACAGATCCCTAGTTTCCAAAGAGAGAAGAAACATGTTGCCTCTTTGGAAAATGTGTGCGAACAGGGAAACATTCACAGAATTTGTTACCCCGAGAATTTACTATAAGTTGTTTCTGTAGTGTAGTGGTTATCACGTTCGCCTTACACGCGAAAGGTCCTCGGTTCGAGACCGAGCAGAAACAATATGCTGATTTCATCTTAAAGGGGCCAAAAGTTCATTCGTGTGCTGTAGTTTGTATCGGCCTAAGTGTAATTATCGTATAACTGTCAATGTCAGCCTCTCTCAGCTCACCATCTTTATTTCAATTATTGCCACATTCTCCTCACTTGACAGATCCCTAGTTTCGAAAGAGAGAAGAAACATGTTGCCTCTTTGGAAAATGTGTGCGAACAGGGAAACATTTACGGAATTCGGTACCCCAACTATTTAATATAAGTTGTTTCTGTAGTGTAGTGGTTATCATGTTCTTCTAACACGCGAAAGGTCCTCGGTTCGAGACGGAGCAGAAACAATATGCTGATTTCATCTTAAAGCGGCCAAAAGTCGATTCGTCTGCTGTAGTTTGTATCGGCCAAAGTGTAATTATCGTGAAACTGTCAATTTAAGCCTCTCTCAGCTCACCATCTTTAGTTCAATTATTGCCACATTCTCCTCACTTGACAGATCCCTAGTTTCGAAAGAGAATAGAAACATGTTGCCTCATTGGAAAATGTTTGCGAACAGGTAAACATTTACGGAATTCGGTATCCCAACTATTTACTATAAGTTGTTTCTGTAGTGTAGTGGTTATCACGTTTGCCTCACACTCGAAAGGTCCTCGGTTCGAGACCGAGCAGAAACAATATGCTGATTTTATGTTAAAGAGGCCAAAAGTCCATTCGTGTGCTGGAGTTTGTATCGGCCTAAGTGTAATTATCGTGAAACTGTCAATTTAAGCCTCTCTCAGCTCACCATCTTTATTTCAATTATTGCCACATTCTCCTCACTTGACAGATCCCTAGTTTCGAAAGAGAGAAGAAACATGTTGCCTCTTTGGAAAATGTGTGCGAACAGGGAAACATTTACGGAATTCGGTACCCCGAGAATTTACTATAAGTTGTTTCTGTAGTGTAGTGGTTATCACGTTCGCCTAAAACGCGAAAGGTCCTCGGTTTCTAGACCGAGCAGAAACAATATGCTGATTTTATGTTAAAGAGGCCAAAAGTCCATTCGTTTGCTGGAGTTTGTATCGGCCTAAGTGTAATTATCGTGAAACTGTCAATTTAAGCCTCTCTCAGCACACCATCTTTATTTCAATTATTGCCACATTCTCCTCACTTGACAGATCCCTAGTTTCGAAAGAGAGAAGAAACATGTTGCCTCTTTGGAAAATGTGTGCGAACAGGGAAACATTTACGGAATTCGGTACCCCGAGAATTTACTATAAGTTGTTTCTGTAGTGTAGTGGTTATCACGTTCGCCTAAAACGCGAAAGGTCCTCGGTTTCTAGACCGAGCAGAAACAATATGCTGATTTTATGTTAAAGAGGCCAAAAGTCCATTCGTTTGCTGGAGTTTGTATCGGCCTAAGTGTAATTATCGTGAAACTGTCAATCTAAGCCTCTCTCAGCTCACCATCTTTAGTTCAATTATTGCCACATTCTCCTCACTTGACAGAAAGAGAGAAGAAACATGTTGCCTCTTTGGAAAATTTGTGCCAACAGGGAAACATTTACTGAATTCGGTACCCCAACTGTTTACTATAAGTTGTTTCTGTAGTGTAGTGGTTATCACGTTCGCCTCACACGCGAAAGGTCCTCGGTTCGAGACCTAGCAGAAACAATATGCTGATTTTATGTTAAAGAGGCCAAAAGTCCATTCGTCTGCTGTAGTTTGTATCGGCCTAAGTGTAATTATCGTGAAACTGTCAATTTAAGCCTCTCTCAGCTCACCATCTTTATTTCAATTATTGCCACATTCTCCTCACTTGACAGATCCCTAGTTTCGAAAGAGAGAAGAAACATGTTGCCTCTTTGGAAAATGTGTGCCAACAGGGAAACATTTACGGAATTCGGTACCCCAACTATTTACTATAAGTTGTTTCTGTAGTGTAGTGGTTATCACGTTCGCCTTACACGCGAAAGGTCCTCGGTTCGAGACCGAGCAGAAACAATATGCTGATTTCATCTTAAAGCGGCCAAAAGTTCATTCGTGTGCTGTAGTTTGTATCGGCCTAAGTGTAATTATCGTATAACTGTCAATGTCAGCCTCTCTCAGCTCACCATCTTTATTTCAATTATTGCCACATTCTCCTCACTTGACAGATCCCTAGTTTCGAAAGAGAGAAGAAACATGTTGCCTCTTTGGAAAATGTGTGCGAACAGGGAAACATTTACGGAATTCGGTACCCCAACTATTTACTATAAGTTGTTTCTGTAGTGTAGTGGTTATCACGTTCTTCTAACACGCGAAAGGTCCTCGGTTCGAGACCGAGCAGAAACAATATGCTGATTTCATCTTAAAGCGGCCAAAAGTCGATTCGTCTGCTGTAGTTTGTATCGGCCAAAGTGTAATTATCGTGAAACTGTCAATTTAAGCCTCTCTCAGCTCACCATCTTTAGTTCAATTATTGCCACATTCTCCTCGCTTGACAGATCCCTAGTTTCGAAAGAGAATAGAAACATGTTGCCTCATTGGAAAATGTTTGCGAACAGGGAAACATTTACGGAATTCGGTACCCCGAGAATTTACTATAAGTTGTTTCTGTAGTGTAGTGGTTATCACGTTCGCCTAACACGCGAAAGGTCCTCGGTTCGAGACCGAGCAGAAACAATATGCTGATTTTATGTTAAAGAGGCCAAAAGTCCATTCGTGTGCTGGAGTTTGTATCGGCCTAAGTGTAATTATCGTATAACTGTCAATGTCAGCCTCTCTCAGCTCACCATCTTTATTTCAATTATTGCCACATTCTCCTCACTTGACAGATCCCTAGTTTCGAAAGAGAAAAGAAACATGTTGCCTCTTTGGAAAATGTGTGCGAACAGGGAAACATTCACGGAATTCGGTACCCCGAGAATTTACTATAAGTTGTTTCTGTAGTGTAGTGGTTATCACGTTCGCCTCACACGCGAAAGGTCCTCGGTTCGAGACAATTTAAGCCTCTCTCAATTTAAGCCTCTCTCAGCTCACCATCTTTATTTCAATTATTGCCACATTCTCCTCACTTGACAGATCCCTAGTTTCGAAAGAGAAAAGAAACATGTTGCCTCTTTGGAAAATGTGTGCGAACAGGGAAACATTTACGGAATTCGGTACCCCGAGAATTTACTATAAGTTGTTTCTGTAGTGTAGTGGTTATCACGTTCGCCTAACACGCGAAAGGTCCTCGGTTCGAGACCGAGCAGAAACAATATGCTGATTTTATGTTAAAGAGGCAAAAAGTCCATTCGTGTGCTGGAGTTTGTATCGGCCTAAGTGCAATTATCGTGAAACTGTCAATTTAAGCCTCTCTCAGCTCACCATCTTAAGTTCAATTATTGCCACATTCTCCTCACTTGACAGATCCCCAGTTTCGAAAGAGAGAAGAAACATGTTGCCTCTTTGGAAAATGTGTGCGAACAGGGAAACATTTACGGAATTCGGTACCCCAACTATTTACTATAAGTTGTTTCTGTAGTGTAGTGGTTATCACGTTCGCCTCACACGCGAAAGGTCCTCGGTTCGAGACCGAGCAGAAACAATATGCTGATTTTATGTTAAAGAGGCCAAAAGTCCATTCGTGTGCTGGAGTTTGTATCGGCCTTAGTGTAATTATCATTAAACTGTCAATTTAAGCCTCTCTCAGCTCACCATCTTTATTTCAATTATTGCCACATTCTCCTCACTTGACAGATCCCTAGTTTCGAAAGAGAATAGAAACATGTTGCCTCTTTGGAAAATGTGTGCCAACAGGGAAACATTTACTGAATTCGGTACCCCAACTATTTACTATAAGTTGTTTCTGTAGTGTAGTAGTTATCACGTTCGCCTCACACGCGAAAGGTCCTCGGTTCGAGACCGAGCAGAAACAATATGCTGATTTTATGTTAAAGAGGCCAAAAGTCCATTCGTGTCCTGTAGTTTGTATCAGCCTAAGTGAAATTATTGTGTAACTGTCAATGTCAGCCTCTCTCAGCTCACCATCTTTATTTCAATTATTGCCACATTCTCCTCACTTGACAGATCCCTAGTTTCGAAAGAGAGAAGAAACATGTTGCCTCTTTGGAAAATGTGTGCCAACAGGGAAACATTTACGGAATTCGGTACCCCAACTATTTACTATAAGTTGTTTCTGTAGTGTAGTGGTTATCACGTTCGCCTCACACGCGAAAGGTCCTCGGTTTGAGACCGAGCAGAAACAATATGCTGATTTCATCTTAAAGCGGCCAAAAGTTCATTCGTGTGCTGTAGTTTGTATCGGCCTAAGTGTAATTATCGTGAAACTGTCAATTTAAGCCTCTCTCAGCTCACCATCTTTATTTCAATTATTGCCACATTCTCCTCACTTGACAGATCCCTAGTTTCGAAAGAGAGAAGAAACATGTTGCCTCTTTGGAAAATGTGTGCCAACAGGGAAACATTTACGGAATTCGGTACCCCAACTGTTTACTATAAGTTGTTTCTGTAGTGTAGTGGTTATCACGTTCGCCTTACACGCGAAAGGTCCTCGGTTCGAGACCGAGCAGAAACAATATGCTGATTTTATGTTAAAGAGGCCAAAAGTCCATTCGTGTCCTGTAGTTTGTATCGGCCTAAGTGAAACTATTGTGTAACTGTCAATGTCAGCCTCTCTCAGCTCACCATCTTTATTTCAATTATTGCCACATTCTCCTCACTTGACAGAAAGAGAGAAGAAACATGTTGCCTCTTTGGAAAATGTGTGCCAACAGGGAAACATTTACGGAAATCGGTACCCCAACTATTTACTATAAGTTGTTTCTGTAGTGTAGTGGTTATCATGTTCTTCTAACACGCGAAAGGTCCTCGGTTCGACACCGAGCAGAAACAATATGCTGATTTCATCTTAAAGCGGCCAAAAGTTCATTCGTGTGCTGTAGTTTGTATCGGCCTAAGTGTAATTATCGTATAACTGTCAATGTCAGCCTCTCTCAGCTCACCATCTTTATTTCAATTATTGCCACATTCTCCTCACTTGACAGATCCCTAGTTTCGAAAGAGAGAAGAAACATGTTGCCTCTTTGGAAAATGTGTGCGAACAGGGAAACATTTACGGAATTCGGTACCACGAGAATTTACTATAAGTTGTTTCTGTAGTGTAGTGGTTATCACATTCGCCTAACACGCGAAAGGTCCTCGGTTCGAGACCGAGCAGAAACAATATGCTGATTTTATGTTAAAGAGGCAAAAAGTCCATTCGTGTGCTGGAGTTTGTATCGGCCTAAGTGCAATTATCGTGAAACTGTCAATTTAAGCCTCTCTCAGCTCACCATCTTAAGTTCAACTATTGCCACATTCTCCTCACTTGACAGATCCCCAGTTTCGAAAGAGAGAAGAAACATGTTGCCTCTTTGGAAAATGTGTGCGAACAGGGAAACATTTACGGAATTCGGTACCCCAACTATTTACTATAAGTTGTTTCTGTAGTGTAGTGGTTATCACGTTCGCCTAACACGCGAAAGGTCCTCGGTTCGAGACCGGGCAGAAACAATATGCTGATTTTATGTTAAAGAGGCCAAAAGTCCATTCGTGTGCTGGAGTTTGTATCGGCCTAAGTGTAATTATCGTATGACTGTCAATGTCAGCCTCTCTCAGCTCACCATCTTTATTTCAATTATTGCCACATTCTCCTCACTTGACAGATCCCTAGTTTCGAAAGAGAGAAGAAACATGTTGCCTCTTTGGAAAATGTGTGCGAACAGGGAAACATTCACGGAATTCGGTACCCCGAGAATTTACTATAAGTTGTTTCTGTAGTGTAGTGGTTATCACGTTTGCCTCACACGCGAAAGGTCCTCGGTTAGAGACCGAGCAGAAACAATATGCTGATTTTATGTTAAAGAGGCCAAAAGTCCATTCGTGTGCTGTAGTTTGTATCCGCTCAAGTGAAATTATTGTGTAACTGTCAATGTCGGCCTCTCTCAGCTCACCATCTTTATTTCAATTATTGCCACATTCTCCTCACTTGACAGATCCCTAGTTTCGAAAGAGAATAGAAACATGTTGCCTCTTTGGAAAATGTGTGCCAACAGGGAAACATTTACGGAATTCGGTACCCCAACTATTTACTATAAGTTGTTTCTGTAGTGTAGTAGTTATCACGTTCGCCTCACACGCGAAAGGTCCTCGGTTCGAGACCGAGCAGAAACAATATGCTAATTTTATGTTAAAGAGGCCAAAAGTCCATTCGTGTCCTGTGGTTTGTATCAGCCTAAGTGAAATTATTGTGTAACTGTCAATGTCAGCCTCTCTCAGCTCACCATCTTTATTTCAATTATTGCCACATTCTCCTCACTTGACAGATCCCTAGTTTCGAAAGAGAGAAGAAACATGTTGCCTCTTTGGAAAATGTGTGCCAACAGGGAAACATTTACGGAATTCGGTACCCCAACTATTTACTATAAGTTGTTTCTGTAGTGTAGTGGTTATCACGTTCGCCTAACACGCGAAAGGTCCTCTGTTTCTAGACCGAGCAGAAACAATATGCTGATTTTATGTTAAAGAGGCAAAAAGACCATTCGTGTGCTGGAGTTTGTATCGGCCTAAGTGTAATTATCGTGAAACTGTCAATTTAAGCCTCTCTCAGCTCACCATCTTTAGTTCAATTATTGCCACATTCTCCTCACTTGACAGATCCCTAGTTTCGAAAGAGAGAAGAAACATGTTGCCTCTTTGGAAAATGTGTGCCAACAGGGAAACATTTACGGAATTCGGTACCCCAACTATTTACTATAAGTTGTTTCTGTAGTGTAGTGGTTATCACGTTCGCCTTACACGCGAAAGGTCCTCTGTTCGAGACAGAGCAGAAACAATATGCTGATTTTATGTTAAAGAGGCCAAAAGTCCATTCGTGTCCTGTAGTTTGTATCGGCCTAAGTGAAACTATTGTGTAACTGTCAATGTCAGCCTCTCTCAGCTCACCATCTTTATTTCAATTATTGCCACATTCTCCTCACTTGACAGAAAGAGAGAAGAAACATGTTGCCTCTTTGGAAAATGTGTGCCAACAGGGAAACATTTACGGAATTCGGTACCCCAACTATTTACTATAAGTTGTTTCTGTAGTGTAGTGGTTATCATGTTCTTCTAACACGCGAAAGGTCCTCGGTTCGACACCGAGCAGAAACAATATGCTGATTTCATCTTAAAGCGGCCAAAAGTTCATTCGTGTGCTGTAGTTGTATCGGCCTAAGTGTAATTATCGTATAACTGTCAATTTAAGCCTCTCTCAGCTCACCATCTTTATTTCAATTATTGCCACATTCTCCTCACTTGACAGATCCCTAGTTTCGAAAGAGAGAAGAAACATGTTGCCTCTTTGGAAAATGTGTGCCAACAGGGAAACATTTACGGAATTCGGTACCCCAACTATTTACTGTAAGTTGTTTCTGTAGTGTAGTGGTTATCATGTTCTTCTAACACGCGAAAGGTCCTCGGTTCGAGACCGAGCAGAAACAATATGCTGATTTCATCTTAAAGCGGCCAAAAGTCGATTCGTCTGCTGTAGTTTGTATCGGCCAAAGTGTAATTATCGTGAAACTGTCAATTTAAGCCTCTCTCAGCTCACCATCTTTAGTTCAATTATTGCCACATTCTCCTCACTTGACAGATCCCTAGTTTCGAAAGAGAGAAGAAACATGTTGCCTCTTTGGAAAATGTGTGCGAACAGGGAAACATTTACGGAATTCGGTACCCCAACTATTTACTATAAGTTGTTTCTGTAGTGTAGTGGTTATCACGTTCGCCTAACACGCGAAAGGTCCTCGGTTCGAGACCGAGCAGAAACAATATGCTGATTTTATGTTAAAGAGGCCAAAAGTCCATTCGTGTGCTGGAGTTTGTATCGGCCTAAGTGTAATTATCGTATGACTGTCAATGTCAGCCTCTCTCAGCTCACCATCTTTATTTCAATTATTGCCACATTCTCCTCACTTGACAGATCCCTAGTTTCGAAAGAGAGAAGAAACATGTTGCCTCTTTGGAAAATGTGTGCGAACAGGGAAACATTCACGGAATTCGGTACCCCGAGAATTTACTATAAGTTGTTTCTGTAGTGTAGTGGTTATCACGTTTGCCTCACACGCGAAAGGTCCTCGGTTAGAGACCGAGCAGAAACAATATGCTGATTTTATGTTAAAGAGGCCAAAAGTCCATTCGTGTGCTGTAGTTTGTATCCGCTCAAGTGAAATTATTGTGTAACTGTCAATGTCGGCCTCTCTCAGCTCACCATCTTTATTTCAATTATTGCCACATTCTCCTCACTTGACAGATCCCTAGTTTCGAAAGAGAATAGAAACATGTTGCCTCTTTGGAAAATGTGTGCCAACAGGGAAACATTTACGGAATTCGGTACCCCAACTATTTACTATAAGTTGTTTCTGTAGTGTAGTAGTTATCACGTTCGCCTCACACGCGAAAGGTCCTCGGTTCGAGACCGAGCAGAAACAATATGCTAATTTTATGTTAAAGAGGCCAAAAGTCCATTCGTGTCCTGTGGTTTGTATCAGCCTAAGTGAAATTATTGTGTAACTGTCAATGTCAGCCTCTCTCAGCTCACCATCTTTATTTCAATTATTGCCACATTCTCCTCACTTGACAGATCCCTAGTTTCGAAAGAGAGAAGAAACATGTTGCCTCTTTGGAAAATGTGTGCCAACAGGGAAACATTTACGGAATTCGGTACCCCAACTATTTACTATAAGTTGTTTCTGTAGTGTAGTGGTTATCACGTTCGCCTAACACGCGAAAGGTCCTCTGTTTCTAGACCGAGCAGAAACAATATGCTGATTTTATGTTAAAGAGGCAAAAAGACCATTCGTGTGCTGGAGTTTGTATCGGCCTAAGTGTAATTATCGTGAAACTGTCAATTTAAGCCTCTCTCAGCTCACCATCTTTAGTTCAATTATTGCCACATTCTCCTCACTTGACAGATCCCTAGTTTCGAAAGAGAGAAGAAACATGTTGCCTCTTTGGAAAATGTGTGCCAACAGGGAAACATTTACGGAATTCGGTACCCCAACTATTTACTATAAGTTGTTTCTGTAGTGTAGTGGTTATCACGTTCGCCTTACACGCGAAAGGTCCTCTGTTCGAGACAGAGCAGAAACAATATGCTGATTTTATGTTAAAGAGGCCAAAAGTCCATTCGTGTCCTGTAGTTTGTATCGGCCTAAGTGAAACTATTGTGTAACTGTCAATGTCAGCCTCTCTCAGCTCACCATCTTTATTTCAATTATTGCCACATTCTCCTCACTTGACAGAAAGAGAGAAGAAACATGTTGCCTCTTTGGAAAATGTGTGCCAACAGGGAAACATTTACGGAATTCGGTACCCCAACTATTTACTATAAGTTGTTTCTGTAGTGTAGTGGTTATCATGTTCTTCTAACACGCGAAAGGTCCTCGGTTCGACACCGAGCAGAAACAATATGCTGATTTCATCTTAAAGCGGCCAAAAGTTCATTCGTGTGCTGTAGTTGTATCGGCCTAAGTGTAATTATCGTATAACTGTCAATTTAAGCCTCTCTCAGCTCACCATCTTTATTTCAATTATTGCCACATTCTCCTCACTTGACAGATCCCTAGTTTCGAAAGAGAGAAGAAACATGTTGCCTCTTTGGAAAATGTGTGCCAACAGGGAAACATTTACGGAATTCGGTACCCCAACTATTTACTGTAAGTTGTTTCTGTAGTGTAGTGGTTATCATGTTCTTCTAACACGCGAAAGGTCCTCGGTTCGAGACCGAGCAGAAACAATATGCTGATTTCATCTTAAAGCGGCCAAAAGTCGATTCGTCTGCTGTAGTTTGTATCGGCCAAAGTGTAATTATCGTGAAACTGTCAATTTAAGCCTCTCTCAGCTCACCATCTTTAGTTCAATTATTGCCACATTCTCCTCACTTGACAGATCCCTAGTTTCGAAAGAGAGAAGAAACATGTTGCCTCTTTGGAAAATGTGTGCGAACAGGGAAACATTTACGGAATTCGGTACCCCAACTATTTACTATAAGTTGTTTCTGTAGTGTAGTGGTTATCACGTTCGCCTAACACGCGAAAGGTCCTCGGTTCGAGACCGAGCAGAAACAATATGCTGATTTTATGTTAAAGAGGCCAAAAGTCCATTCGTGTGCTGGAGTTTGTATCGGCCTAAGTGTAATTATCGTATGACTGTCAATGTCAGCCTCTCTCAGCTCACCATCTTTATTTCAATTATTGCCACATTCTCCTCACTTGACAGATCCCTAGTTTCGAAAGAGAGAAGAAACATGTTGCCTCTTTGGAAAATGTGTGCGAACAGGGAAACATTCACGGAATTCGGTACCCCGAGAATTTACTATAAGTTGTTTCTGTAGTGTAGTGGTTATCACGTTTGCCTCACACGCGAAAGGTCCTCGGTTAGAGACCGAGCAGAAACAATATGCTGATTTTATGTTAAAGAGGCCAAAAGTCCATTCGTGTGCTGTAGTTTGTATCCGCTCAAGTGAAATTATTGTGTAACTGTCAATGTCGGCCTCTCTCAGCTCACCATCTTTATTTCAATTATTGCCACATTCTCCTCACTTGACAGATCCCTAGTTTCGAAAGAGAATAGAAACATGTTGCCTCTTTGGAAAATGTGTGCCAACAGGGAAACATTTACGGAATTCGGTACCCCAACTATTTACTATAAGTTGTTTCTGTAGTGTAGTAGTTATCACGTTCGCCTCACACGCGAAAGGTCCTCGGTTCGAGACCGAGCAGAAACAATATGCTAATTTTATGTTAAAGAGGCCAAAAGTCCATTCGTGTCCTGTGGTTTGTATCAGCCTAAGTGAAATTATTGTGTAACTGTCAATGTCAGCCTCTCTCAGCTCACCATCTTTATTTCAATTATTGCCACATTCTCCTCACTTGACAGATCCCTAGTTTCGAAAGAGAGAAGAAACATGTTGCCTCTTTGGAAAATGTGTGCCAACAGGGAAACATTTACGGAATTCGGTACCCCAACTATTTACTATAAGTTGTTTCTGTAGTGTAGTGGTTATCACGTTCGCCTAACACGCGAAAGGTCCTCTGTTTCTAGACCGAGCAGAAACAATATGCTGATTTTATGTTAAAGAGGCAAAAAGACCATTCGTGTGCTGGAGTTTGTATCGGCCTAAGTGTAATTATCGTGAAACTGTCAATTTAAGCCTCTCTCAGCTCACCATCTTTAGTTCAATTATTGCCACATTCTCCTCACTTGACAGATCCCTAGTTTCGAAAGAGAGAAGAAACATGTTGCCTCTTTGGAAAATGTGTGCCAACAGGGAAACATTTACGGAATTCGGTACCCCAACTATTTACTATAAGTTGTTTCTGTAGTGTAGTGGTTATCACGTTCGCCTTACACGCGAAAGGTCCTCTGTTCGAGACAGAGCAGAAACAATATGCTGATTTTATGTTAAAGAGGCCAAAAGTCCATTCGTGTCCTGTAGTTTGTATCGGCCTAAGTGAAACTATTGTGTAACTGTCAATGTCAGCCTCTCTCAGCTCACCATCTTTATTTCAATTATTGCCACATTCTCCTCACTTGACAGAAAGAGAGAAGAAACATGTTGCCTCTTTGGAAAATGTGTGCCAACAGGGAAACATTTACGGAATTCGGTACCCCAACTATTTACTATAAGTTGTTTCTGTAGTGTAGTGGTTATCATGTTCTTCTAACACGCGAAAGGTCCTCGGTTCGACACCGAGCAGAAACAATATGCTGATTTCATCTTAAAGCGGCCAAAAGTTCATTCGTGTGCTGTAGTTGTATCGGCCTAAGTGTAATTATCGTATAACTGTCAATTTAAGCCTCTCTCAGCTCACCATCTTTATTTCAATTATTGCCACATTCTCCTCACTTGACAGATCCCTAGTTTCGAAAGAGAGAAGAAACATGTTGCCTCTTTGGAAAATGTGTGCCAACAGGGAAACATTTACGGAATTCGGTACCCCAACTATTTACTGTAAGTTGTTTCTGTAGTGTAGTGGTTATCATGTTCTTCTAACACGCGAAAGGTCCTCGGTTCGAGACCGAGCAGAAACAATATGCTGATTTCATCTTAAAGCGGCCAAAAGTCGATTCGTCTGCTGTAGTTTGTATCGGCCAAAGTGTAATTATCGTGAAACTGTCAATTTAAGCCTCTCTCAGCTCACCATCTTTAGTTCAATTATTGCCACATTCTCCTCACTTGACAGATCCCTAGTTTCGAAAGAGAGAAGAAACATGTTGCCTCTTTGGAAAATGTGTGCGAACAGGGAAACATTTACGGAATTCGGTACCCCAACTATTTACTATAAGTTGTTTCTGTAGTGTAGTGGTTATCACGTTCGCCTAACACGCGAAAGGTCCTCGGTTAGAGACCGAGCAGAAACAATATGCTGATTTTATGTTAAAGAGGCCAAAAGTCCATTCGTGTGCTGTAGTTTGTATCCGCTCAAGTGAAATTATTGTGTAACTGTCAATGTCGGCCTCTCTCAGCTCACCATCTTTATTTCAATTATTGCCACATTCTCCTCACTTGACAGATCCCTAGTTTCGAAAGAGAGAAGAAACATGTTGCCTCTTTGGAAAATGTGTGCCAACAGGGAAACATTTACGGAATTCGGTACCCCAACTATTTACTATAAGTTGTTTCTGTAGTGTAGTGGTTATCACGTTCGCCTAACACGCGAAAGGTCCTCGGTTCGAGACCGAGCAGAAACAATATGCTGATTTTATGTTAAAGAGGCCAAAAGTTCATTCGTGTGCTGTAGTTTGTATCGGCCTAAGTGTAATTATCGTGAAACTGTCAATTTAAGCCTCTCTCAGCTCACCATCTTAAGTTCAATTATTGCCACATTCTCCTCACTTGACAGATCCCTAGTTTCGAAAGAGAGAAGAAACATGTTGCCTCTTTGGAAAATGTGTGCGAACAGGGAAACATTTACGGAATTCGGTACCCCAACTATTTACTATAAGTTGTTTCTGTAGTGTAGTGGTTATCACGTTCGCCTAACACGCGAAAGGTCCTCGGTTCGAGACCGAGCAGAAACAATATGCTGATTTTATGTTAAAGAGGCCAAAAGTCCATTCGTGTGCTGGAGTTTGTATCGGCCTTAGTGTAATTATCGTTAAACTGTCAATTTAAGCCTCTCTCAGCTCACCATCTTTATTTCAATTATTGCCACATTCTCCTCACTTGACAGATCCCTAGTTTCGAAAGAGAATAGAAACATGTTGCCTCTTTGGAAAATGTGTGCCAACAGGGAAACATTTACGGAATTCGGTACCCCAACTATTTACTATAAGTTGTTTCTGTAGTGTAGTAGTTATCACGTTCGCCTCACACGCGAAAGGTCCTCGGTTCGAGACCGAGCAGAAACAATATGCTAATTTTATGTTAAAGAGGCCAAAAGTCCATTCGTGTCCTGTGGTTTGTATCAGCCTAAGTGAAATTATTGTGTAACTGTCAATGTCAGCCTCTCTCAGCTCACCATCTTTATTTCAATTATTGCCACATTCTCCTCACTTGACAGATCCCTAGTTTCGAAAGAGAGAAGAAACATGTTGCCTCTTTGGAAAATGTGTGCCAACAGGGAAACATTTACGGAATTCGGTACCCCAACTATTTACTATAAGTTGTTTCTGTAGTGTAGTGGTTATCACGTTCGCCTAACACGCGAAAGGTCCTCTGTTTCTAGACCGAGCAGAAACAATATGCTGATTTTATGTTAAAGAGGCAAAAAGACCATTCGTGTGCTGGAGTTTGTATCGGCCTAAGTGTAATTATCGTGAAACTGTCAATTTAAGCCTCTCTCAGCTCACCATCTTTAGTTCAATTATTGCCACATTCTCCTCACTTGACAGATCCCTAGTTTCGAAAGAGAGAAGAAACATGTTGCCTCTTTGGAAAATGTGTGCCAACAGGGAAACATTTACGGAATTCGGTACCCCAACTATTTACTATAAGTTGTTTCTGTAGTGTAGTGGTTATCACGTTCGCCTTACACGCGAAAGGTCCTCTGTTCGAGACAGAGCAGAAACAATATGCTGATTTTATGTTAAAGAGGCCAAAAGTCCATTCGTGTCCTGTAGTTTGTATCGGCCTAAGTGAAACTATTGTGTAACTGTCAATGTCAGCCTCTCTCAGCTCACCATCTTTATTTCAATTATTGCCACATTCTCCTCACTTGACAGAAAGAGAGAAGAAACATGTTGCCTCTTTGGAAAATGTGTGCCAACAGGGAAACATTTACGGAATTCGGTACCCCAACTATTTACTATAAGTTGTTTCTGTAGTGTAGTGGTTATCATGTTCTTCTAACACGCGAAAGGTCCTCGGTTCGACACCGAGCAGAAACAATATGCTGATTTCATCTTAAAGCGGCCAAAAGTTCATTCGTGTGCTGTAGTTGTATCGGCCTAAGTGTAATTATCGTATAACTGTCAATTTAAGCCTCTCTCAGCTCACCATCTTTATTTCAATTATTGCCACATTCTCCTCACTTGACAGATCCCTAGTTTCGAAAGAGAGAAGAAACATGTTGCCTCTTTGGAAAATGTGTGCCAACAGGGAAACATTTACGGAATTCGGTACCCCAACTATTTACTGTAAGTTGTTTCTGTAGTGTAGTGGTTATCATGTTCTTCTAACACGCGAAAGGTCCTCGGTTCGAGACCGAGCAGAAACAATATGCTGATTTCATCTTAAAGCGGCCAAAAGTCGATTCGTCTGCTGTAGTTTGTATCGGCCAAAGTGTAATTATCGTGAAACTGTCAATTTAAGCCTCTCTCAGCTCACCATCTTTAGTTCAATTATTGCCACATTCTCCTCACTTGACAGATCCCTAGTTTCGAAAGAGAGAAGAAACATGTTGCCTCTTTGGAAAATGTGTGCGAACAGGGAAACATTTACGGAATTCGGTACCCCAACTATTTACTATAAGTTGTTTCTGTAGTGTAGTGGTTATCACGTTCGCCTAACACGCGAAAGGTCCTCGGTTAGAGACCGAGCAGAAACAATATGCTGATTTTATGTTAAAGAGGCCAAAAGTCCATTCGTGTGCTGTAGTTTGTATCCGCTCAAGTGAAATTATTGTGTAACTGTCAATGTCGGCCTCTCTCAGCTCACCATCTTTATTTCAATTATTGCCACATTCTCCTCACTTGACAGATCCCTAGTTTCGAAAGAGAGAAGAAACATGTTGCCTCTTTGGAAAATGTGTGCCAACAGGGAAACATTTACGGAATTCGGTACCCCAACTATTTACTATAAGTTGTTTCTGTAGTGTAGTGGTTATCACGTTCGCCTAACACGCGAAAGGTCCTCGGTTCGAGACCGAGCAGAAACAATATGCTGATTTTATGTTAAAGAGGCCAAAAGTTCATTCGTGTGCTGTAGTTTGTATCGGCCTAAGTGTAATTATCGTGAAACTGTCAATTTAAGCCTCTCTCAGCTCACCATCTTAAGTTCAATTATTGCCACATTCTCCTCACTTGACAGATCCCTAGTTTCGAAAGAGAGAAGAAACATGTTGCCTCTTTGGAAAATGTGTGCGAACAGGGAAACATTTACGGAATTCGGTACCCCAACTATTTACTATAAGTTGTTTCTGTAGTGTAGTGGTTATCACGTTCGCCTAACACGCGAAAGGTCCTCGGTTCGAGACCGAGCAGAAACAATATGCTGATTTTATGTTAAAGAGGCCAAAAGTCCATTCGTGTGCTGGAGTTTGTATCGGCCTTAGTGTAATTATCGTTAAACTGTCAATTTAAGCCTCTCTCAGCTCACCATCTTTATTTCAATTATTGCCACATTCTCCTCACTTGACAGATCCCTAGTTTCGAAAGAGAATAGAAACATGTTGCCTCTTTGGAAAATGTGTGCCAACAGGGAAACATTTACGGAATTCGGTACCCCAACTATTTACTATAAGTTGTTTCTGTAGTGTAGTAGTTATCACGTTCGCCTCACACGCGAAAGGTCCTCGGTTCGAGACCGAGCAGAAACAATATGCTAATTTTATGTTAAAGAGGCCAAAAGTCCATTCGTGTCCTGTGGTTTGTATCAGCCTAAGTGAAATTATTGTGTAACTGTCAATGTCAGCCTCTCTCAGCTCACCATCTTTATTTCAATTATTGCCACATTCTCCTCACTTGACAGATCCCTAGTTTCGAAAGAGAGAAGAAACATGTTGCCTCTTTGGAAAATGTGTGCCAACAGGGAAACATTTACGGAATTCGGTACCCCAACTATTTACTATAAGTTGTTTCTGTAGTGTAGTGGTTATCACGTTCGCCTAACACGCGAAAGGTCCTCTGTTTCTAGACCGAGCAGAAACAATATGCTGATTTTATGTTAAAGAGGCAAAAAGACCATTCGTGTGCTGGAGTTTGTATCGGCCTAAGTGTAATTATCGTGAAACTGTCAATTTAAGCCTCTCTCAGCTCACCATCTTTAGTTCAATTATTGCCACATTCTCCTCACTTGACAGATCCCTAGTTTCGAAAGAGAGAAGAAACATGTTGCCTCTTTGGAAAATGTGTGCCAACAGGGAAACATTTACGGAATTCGGTACCCCAACTATTTACTATAAGTTGTTTCTGTAGTGTAGTGGTTATCACGTTCGCCTTACACGCGAAAGGTCCTCTGTTCGAGACAGAGCAGAAACAATATGCTGATTTTATGTTAAAGAGGCCAAAAGTCCATTCGTGTCCTGTAGTTTGTATCGGCCTAAGTGAAACTATTGTGTAACTGTCAATGTCAGCCTCTCTCAGCTCACCATCTTTATTTCAATTATTGCCACATTCTCCTCACTTGACAGAAAGAGAGAAGAAACATGTTGCCTCTTTGGAAAATGTGTGCCAACAGGGAAACATTTACGGAATTCGGTACCCCAACTATTTACTATAAGTTGTTTCTGTAGTGTAGTGGTTATCATGTTCTTCTAACACGCGAAAGGTCCTCGGTTCGACACCGAGCAGAAACAATATGCTGATTTCATCTTAAAGCGGCCAAAAGTTCATTCGTGTGCTGTAGTTGTATCGGCCTAAGTGTAATTATCGTATAACTGTCAATTTAAGCCTCTCTCAGCTCACCATCTTTATTTCAATTATTGCCACATTCTCCTCACTTGACAGATCCCTAGTTTCGAAAGAGAGAAGAAACATGTTGCCTCTTTGGAAAATGTGTGCCAACAGGGAAACATTTACGGAATTCGGTACCCCAACTATTTACTGTAAGTTGTTTCTGTAGTGTAGTGGTTATCATGTTCTTCTAACACGCGAAAGGTCCTCGGTTCGAGACCGAGCAGAAACAATATGCTGATTTCATCTTAAAGCGGCCAAAAGTCGATTCGTCTGCTGTAGTTTGTATCGGCCAAAGTGTAATTATCGTGAAACTGTCAATTTAAGCCTCTCTCAGCTCACCATCTTTAGTTCAATTATTGCCACATTCTCCTCACTTGACAGATCCCTAGTTTCGAAAGAGAATAGAAACATGTTGCCTCATTGGTAAATGTTTGCGAACATGGAAACATTTACAGAATTCGGTACCCCAACTATTTACTATAAGTTGTTTCTGTAGTGTAGTGGTTATCACGTTCGCCTCACACGCGAAAGGTCCTCGGTTCGAGACCGAGCAGAAACAATATGCTGATTTTATGTTAAAGAGGCCAAAAGTCCATTCGTGTGCTGGAGTTTGTATCGGCCTTAGTGTAATTATCGTTAAACTGTCAATTTAAGCCTCTCTCAGCTCACCATCTTTATTTCAATGATTGCCACATTCTCCTCACTTGACAGATCCCTAGTTTCGAAAGAGAATAGAAACATGTTGCCTCTTTGGAAAATGTGTGCAAACAGGGAAACATTTACGGAATTCGGTACCCCGAGAATTTACTATAAGTTGTTTCTGTAGTGTAGTGGTTATCACGTTCGCCCAACACGCGAAAGGTCCTCGGTTCGAGACCGAGCAGAAACAATATGCTGATTTTATGTTAAAGAGGCCAAAAGTCCATTCGTGTGCTGGAGTTTGTATCGGCCTAAGTGTAATTATCGTATAACTGTCAATGTCAGCCTCTCTCAGCTCACCATCTTTATTTCAATTATTGCCACATTCTCCTCACTTGACAGATCCCTAGTTTCGAAAGAGAAAAGAAACATGTTGCCTCTTTGGAAAATGTGTGCGAACAGGGAAACATTCACGGAATTCGGTACCCCGAGAATTTACTATAAGTTGTTTCTGTAGTGTAGTGGTTATCACGTTCGCCTCACACGCGAAAGGTCCTCGGTTCGAGACAATTTAAGCCTCTCTCAATTTAAGCCTCTCTCAGCTCACCATCTTTATTTCAATTATTGCCACATTCTCCTCACTTGACAGATCCCTAGTTTCGAAAGAGAAAAGAAACATGTTGCCTCTTTGGAAAATGTGTGCGAACAGGGAAACATTTACGGAATTCGGTACCCCGAGAATTTACTATAAGTTGTTTCTGTAGTGTAGTGGTTATCACGTTCGCCTAACACGCGAAAGGTCCTCGGTTCGAGACCGAGCAGAAACAATATGCTGATTTTATGTTAAAGAGGCAAAAAGTCCATTCGTGTGCTGGAGTTTGTATCGGCCTAAGTGCAATTATCGTGAAACTGTCAATTTAAGCCTCTCTCAGCTCACCATCTTAAGTTCAATTATTGCCACATTCTCCTCACTTGACAGATCCCCAGTTTCGAAAGAGAGAAGAAACATGTTGCCTCTTTGGAAAATGTGTGCGGACAGGGAAACATTTACGGAATTCGGTACCCCAACTATTTACTATAAGTTGTTTCTGTAGTGTAGTGGTTATCACGTTCGCCTCACACGCGAAAGGTCCTCGGTTCGAGACCGAGCAGAAACAATATGCTGATTTTATGTTAAAGAGGCCAAAAGTCCATTCGTGTGCTGGAGTTTGTATCGGCCTTAGTGTAATTATCGTTAAACTGTCAATTTAAGCCTCTCTCAGCTCACCATCTTTATTTCAATTATTGCCACATTCTCCTCACTTGACAGATCCCTAGTTTCGAAAGAGAGAAGAAACATGTTGCCTCTTTGGAAAATGTGTGCCAACAGGGAAACATTTACGGAATTCGGTACCCCGACTATTTACTATAAGTTGTTTCTGTAGTGTAGTGGTTATCACGTTCGCCTCACACGCGAAAGGTCCTCGGTTCGAGACCGAGCAGAAACAATATGCTGATTTCATCTTAAAGCGGCCAAAAGTTCATTCGTGTGCTGTAGTTTGTATCGGCCTAAGTGTAATTATCGTATAACTGTCAATTTAAGCCTCTCTCAGCTCACCATCTTTATTTCAATTATTGCCACATTCTCCTCACTTGACAGATCCCTAGTTTCCAAAGAGAGAAGAAACATGTTGCCTCTTTGGAAAATGTGTGCGAACAGGGAAACATTCACGGAATTTGGTACCCCGAGAATTTACTATAAGTTGTTTCTGTAGTGTAGTGGTTATCACGTTCGCCTTACACGCGAAAGGTCCTCGGTTCGAGACCGAGCAGAAACAATATGCTGATTTCATCTTAAAGCGGCCAAAAGTTCATTCGTGTGCTGTAGTTTGTATCGGCCTAAGTGTAATTATCGTATAACTGTCAATGTCAGCCTCTCTCAGCTCACCATCTTTATTTCAATTATTGCCACATTCTCCTCACTTGACAGATCCCTAGTTTCGAAAGAGAGAAGAAACATGTTGCCTCTTTGGAAAATGTGTGCGAACAGGGAAACATTTACGGAATTCGGTACCCCAACTATTTAATATAAGTTGTTTCTGTAGTGTAGTGGTTATCATGTTCTTCTAACACGTGAAAGGTCCTCGGTTCGAGACGGAGCAGAAACAATATGCTGATTTCATCTTAAAGCGGCCAAAAGTCGATTCGTCTGCTGTAGTTTGTATCGGCCAAAGTGTAATTATCGTGAAACTGTCAATTTAAGCCTCTCTCAGCTCACCATCTTTAGTTCAATTATTGCCACATTCTCCTCACTTGACAGATCCCTAGTTTCGAAAGAGAATAGAAACATGTTGCCTCATTGGTAAATGTTTGCGAACATGGAAACATTTACAGAATTCGGTACCCCAACTATTTACTATAAGTTGTTTCTGTAGTGTAGTGGTTATCACGTTCGCCTCACACGCGAAAGGTCCTCGGTTCGAGACCGAGCAGAAACAATATGCTGATTTTATGTTAAAGAGGCCAAAAGTCCATTCGTGTGCTGGAGTTTGTATCGGCCTTAGTGTAATTATCGTTAAACTGTCAATTTAAGCCTCTCTCAGCTCACCATCTTTATTTCAATTATTGCCACATTCTCCTCACTTGACAGATCCCTAGTTTCGAAAGAGAATAGAAACATGTTGCCTCTTTGGAAAATGTGTGCAAACAGGGAAACATTTACGGAATTCGGTACCCCGAGAATTTACTATAAGTTGTTTCTGTAGTGTAGTGGTTATCACGTTCGCCCAACACGCGAAAGGTCCTCGGTTCGAGACCGAGCAGAAACAATATGCTGATTTTATGTTAAAGAGGCCAAAAGTCCATTCGTGTGCTGGAGTTTGTATCGGCCTAAGTGTAATTATCGTATAACTGTCAATGTCAGCCTCTCTCAGCTCACCATCTTTATTTCAATTATTGCCACATTCTCCTCACTTGACAGATCCCTAGTTTCGAAAGAGAAAAGAAACATGTTGCCTCTTTGGAAAATGTGTGCGAACAGGGAAACATTCACGGAATTCGGTACCCCGAGAATTTACTATAAGTTGTTTCTGTAGTGTAGTGGTTATCACGTTCGCCTCACACGCGAAAGGTCCTCGGTTCGAGACAATTTAAGCCTCTCTCAATTTAAGCCTCTCTCAGCTCACCATCTTTATTTCAATTATTGCCACATTCTCCTCACTTGACAGATCCCTAGTTTCGAAAGAGAAAAGAAACATGTTGCCTCTTTGGAAAATGTGTGCGAACAGGGAAACATTTACGGAATTCGGTACCCCGAGAATTTACTATAAGTTGTTTCTGTAGTGTAGTGGTTATCACGTTCGCCTAACACGCGAAAGGTCCTCGGTTCGAGACCGAGCAGAAACAATATGCTGATTTTATGTTAAAGAGGCAAAAAGTCCATTCGTGTGCTGGAGTTTGTATCGGCCTAAGTGCAATTATCGTGAAACTGTCAATTTAAGCCTCTCTCAGCTCACCATCTTAAGTTCAATTATTGCCACATTCTCCTCACTTGACAGATCCCCAGTTTCGAAAGAGAGAAGAAACATGTTGCCTCTTTGGAAAATGTGTGCGGACAGGGAAACATTTACGGAATTCGGTACCCCAACTATTTACTATAAGTTGTTTCTGTAGTGTAGTGGTTATCACGTTCGCCTCACACGCGAAAGGTCCTCGGTTCGAGACCGAGCAGAAACAATATGCTGATTTTATGTTAAAGAGGCCAAAAGTCCATTCGTGTGCTGGAGTTTGTATCGGCCTTAGTGTAATTATCGTTAAACTGTCAATTTAAGCCTCTCTCAGCTCACCATCTTTATTTCAATTATTGCCACATTCTCCTCACTTGACAGATCCCTAGTTTCGAAAGAGAGAAGAAACATGTTGCCTCTTTGGAAAATGTGTGCCAACAGGGAAACATTTACGGAATTCGGTACCCCGACTATTTACTATAAGTTGTTTCTGTAGTGTAGTGGTTATCACGTTCGCCTCACACGCGAAAGGTCCTCGGTTCGAGACCGAGCAGAAACAATATGCTGATTTCATCTTAAAGCGGCCAAAAGTTCATTCGTGTGCTGTAGTTTGTATCGGCCTAAGTGTAATTATCGTATAACTGTCAATTTAAGCCTCTCTCAGCTCACCATCTTTATTTCAATTATTGCCACATTCTCCTCACTTGACAGATCCCTAGTTTCCAAAGAGAGAAGAAACATGTTGCCTCTTTGGAAAATGTGTGCGAACAGGGAAACATTCACGGAATTTGGTACCCCGAGAATTTACTATAAGTTGTTTCTGTAGTGTAGTGGTTATCACGTTCGCCTTACACGCGAAAGGTCCTCGGTTCGAGACCGAGCAGAAACAATATGCTGATTTCATCTTAAAGCGGCCAAAAGTTCATTCGTGTGCTGTAGTTTGTATCGGCCTAAGTGTAATTATCGTATAACTGTCAATGTCAGCCTCTCTCAGCTCACCATCTTTATTTCAATTATTGCCACATTCTCCTCACTTGACAGATCCCTAGTTTCGAAAGAGAGAAGAAACATGTTGCCTCTTTGGAAAATGTGTGCGAACAGGGAAACATTTACGGAATTCGGTACCCCAACTATTTAATATAAGTTGTTTCTGTAGTGTAGTGGTTATCATGTTCTTCTAACACGTGAAAGGTCCTCGGTTCGAGACGGAGCAGAAACAATATGCTGATTTCATCTTAAAGCGGCCAAAAGTCGATTCGTCTGCTGTAGTTTGTATCGGCCAAAGTGTAATTATCGTGAAACTGTCAATTTAAGCCTCTCTCAGCTCACCATCTTTAGTTCAATTATTGCCACATTCTCCTCACTTGACAGATCCCTAGTTTCGAAAGAGAATAGAAACATGTTGCCTCATTGGAAAATGTTTGCGAACAGGTAAACATTTACGGAATTCGGTATCCCAACTATTTACTATAAGTTGTTTCTGTAGTGTAGTGGTTATCACGTTTGCCTCACACTCGAAAGGTCCTCGGTTCGAGACCGAGCAGAAACAATATGCTGATTTTATGTTAAAGAGGCCAAAAGTCCATTCGTGTGCTGGAGTTTGTATCGGCCTAAGTGTAATTATCGTGAAACTGTCAATTTAAGCCTCTCTCAGCACACCATCTTTATTTCAATTATTGCCACATTCTCCTCACTTGACAGATCCCTAGTTTCGAAAGAGAGAAGAAACATGTTGCCTCTTTGGAAAATGTGTGCGAACAGGGAAACATTCACAGAATTCGGTACCCCGAGAATTTACTATAAGTTGTTTCTGTAGTGTAGTGGTTATCACGTTCGCCTAACACGCGAAAGGTCCTTGGTTCGAGACCGAGCAGAAGCAATATGCTGATTTTATGTTAAAGAGGCCAAAAGTCCATTCGTGTGCTGGAGTTTGTATCGGCCTTAGTGTAATTATCGTTAAACTGTCAATTTAAGCCTCTCTCAGCTCACCATCTTTATTTCAATTATTGCCACATTCTCCTCACTTGACAGAAAGAGAGAAGAAACATGTTGCCTCTTTGGAAAATGTGTGCGAACAGGGAAACATTTACGGAATTCGGTACCCCAACTATTTACTATAAGTTGTTTCTGTAGTGTAGTGGTTATCACGTTCGCCTAACACGCGAAAGGTCCTCGGTTCGACACCGAGCAAAAACAATATGCTGATTTTATGTTAAAGAGGCCAAAAGTCCATTCGTGTGCTGGAGTTTGTATCGGCCTAAGTGTAATTATCGTGAAACTGTCAATTTAAGCCTCTCTCAGCTCACCATCTTTATTTCAATTATTGCCACATTCTCCTCACTTGACAGATCCCTAGTTTCGAAAGAGAGAAGAAACATGTTGCCTCTTTGGAAAATGTGTGCCAACAGGGAAACATTTACGGAATTCGGTACCCCGACTATTTACTATAAGTTGTTTCTGTAGTGTAGTGGTTATCACGTTCGCCTCACACGCGAAAGGTCCTCGGTTCGAGACCGAGCAGAAACAATATGCTGATTTCATCTTAAAGCGGCCAAAAGTCGATTCGTCTGCTGTAGTTTGTATCGGCCAAAGTGTAATTATCGTGAAACTGTCAATTTAAGCCTCTCTCAGCTCACCATCTTTATTTCAATTATTGCCACATTCTCCTCACTTGACAGATCCCTAGTTTCCAAAGAGAGAAGAAACATGTTGCCTCTTTGGAAAATGTGTGCGAACAGGGAAACATTCACGGAATTTGGTACCCCGAGAATTTACTATAAGTTGTTTCTGTAGTGTAGTGGTTATCACGTTCGCCTTACACGCGAAAGGTCCTCGGTTCGAGACCGAGCAGAAACAATATGCTGATTTCATCTTAAAGCGGCCAAAAGTTCATTCGTGTGCTGTAGTTTGTATCGGCCTAAGTGTAATTATCGTATAACTGTCAATGTCAGCCTCTCTCAGCTCACCATCTTTATTTCAATTATTGCCACATTCTCCTCACTTGACAGATCCCTAGTTTCGAAAGAGAGAAGAAACATGTTGCCTCTTTGGAAAATGTGTGCGAACAGGGAAACATTTACGGAATTCGGTACCCCAACTATTTAATATAAGTTGTTTCTGTAGTGTAGTGGTTATCATGTTCTTCTAACACGTGAAAGGTCCTCGGTTCGAGACGGAGCAGAAACAATATGCTGATTTCATCTTAAAGCGGCCAAAAGTCGATTCGTCTGCTGTAGTTTGTATCGGCCAAAGTGTAATTATCGTGAAACTGTCAATTTAAGCCTCTCTCAGCTCACCATCTTTAGTTCAATTATTGCCACATTCTCCTCACTTGACAGATCCCTAGTTTCGAAAGAGAATAGAAACATGTTGCCTCATTGGAAAATGTTTGCGAACAGGTAAACATTTACGGAATTCGGTATCCCAACTATTTACTATAAGTTGTTTCTGTAGTGTAGTGGTTATCACGTTTGCCTCACACTCGAAAGGTCCTCGGTTCGAGACCGAGCAGAAACAATATGCTGATTTTATGTTAAAGAGGCCAAAAGTCCATTCGTGTGCTGGAGTTTGTATCGGCCTAAGTGTAATTATCGTGAAACTGTCAATTTAAGCCTCTCTCAGCACACCATCTTTATTTCAATTATTGCCACATTCTCCTCACTTGACAGATCCCTAGTTTCGAAAGAGAGAAGAAACATGTTGCCTCTTTGGAAAATGTGTGCGAACAGGGAAACATTCACAGAATTCGGTACCCCGAGAATTTACTATAAGTTGTTTCTGTAGTGTAGTGGTTATCACGTTCGCCTAACACGCGAAAGGTCCTTGGTTCGAGACCGAGCAGAAGCAATATGCTGATTTTATGTTAAAGAGGCCAAAAGTCCATTCGTGTGCTGGAGTTTGTATCGGCCTTAGTGTAATTATCGTTAAACTGTCAATTTAAGCCTCTCTCAGCTCACCATCTTTATTTCAATTATTGCCACATTCTCCTCACTTGACAGAAAGAGAGAAGAAACATGTTGCCTCTTTGGAAAATGTGTGCGAACAGGGAAACATTTACGGAATTCGGTACCCCAACTATTTACTATAAGTTGTTTCTGTAGTGTAGTGGTTATCACGTTCGCCTAACACGCGAAAGGTCCTCGGTTCGACACCGAGCAAAAACAATATGCTGATTTTATGTTAAAGAGGCCAAAAGTCCATTCGTGTGCTGGAGTTTGTATCGGCCTAAGTGTAATTATCGTGAAACTGTCAATTTAAGCCTCTCTCAGCTCACCATCTTTATTTCAATTATTGCCACATTCTCCTCACTTGACAGATCCCTAGTTTCGAAAGAGAGAAGAAACATGTTGCCTCTTTGGAAAATGTGTGCGAACAGGGAAACATTCACGGAATTTGGTACCCCGAGAATTTACTATAAGTTGTTTCTGTAGTGTAGTGGTTATCACGTTCGCCTTACACGCGAAAGGTCCTCGGTTCGAGACCGAGCAGAAACAATATGCTGATTTCATCTTAAAGCGGCCAAAAGTTCATTCGTGTGCTGTAGTTTGTATCGGCCTAAGTGTAATTATCGTATAACTGTCAATGTCAGCCTCTCTCAGCTCACCATCTTTATTTCAATTATTGCCACATTCTCCTCACTTGACAGATCCCTAGTTTCGAAAGAGAGAAGAAACATGTTGCCTCTTTGGAAAATGTGTGCGAACAGGGAAACATTTACGGAATTCGGTACCCCAACTATTTAATATAATTTGTTTCTGTAGTGTAGTGGTTATCATGTTCTTCTAACACGCGAAAGGTCCTCGGTTCGAGACGGAGCAGAAACAATATGCTGATTTCATCTTAAAGCGGCCAAAAGTCGATTCGTCTGCTGTAGTTTGTATCGGCCAAAGTGTAATTATCGTGAAACTGTCAATTTAAGCCTCTCTCAGCTCACCATCTTTAGTTCAATTATTGCCACATTCTCCTCACTTGACAGATCCCTAGTTTCGAAAGAGAATAGAAACATGTTGCCTCATTGGAAAATGTTTGCGAACAGGTAAACATTTAAGGAATTCGGTATCCCAACTATTTACTATAAGTTGTTTCTGTAGTGTAGTGGTTATCACGTTTGCCTCACACTCGAAAGGTCCTCGGTTCGAGACCGAGCAGAAACAATATGCTGATTTTATGTTAAAGAGGCCAAAAGTCCATTCGTGTGCTGGAGTTTGTATCGGCCTAAGTGTAATTATCGTGAAACTGTCAATTTAAGCCTCTCTCAGCACACCATCTTTATTTCAATTATTGCCACATTCTCCTCACTTGACAGATCCCTAGTTTCGAAAGAGAGAAGAAACATGTTGCCTCTTTGGAAAATGTGTGCGAACAGGGAAACATTTACGGAATTCGGTACCCCGAGAATTTACTATAAGTTGTTTCTGTAGTGTAGTGGTTATCACGTTCGCCTAAAACGCGAAAGGTCCTCGGTTTCTAGACCGAGCAGAAACAATATGCTGATTTTATGTTAAAGAGGCCAAAAGTCCATTCGTTTGCTGGAGTTTGTATCGGCCTAAGTGTAATTATCGTGAAACTGTCAATCTAAGCCTCTCTCAGCTCACCATCTTTAGTTCAATTATTGCCACATTCTCCTCACTTGACAGAAAGAGAGAAGAAACATGTTGCCTCTTTGGAAAATTTGTGCCAACAGGGAAACATTTACTGAATTCGGTACCCCAACTGTTTACTATAAGTTGTTTCTGTAGTGTAGTGGTTATCACGTTCGCCTCACACGCGAAAGGTCCTCGGTTCGAGACCTAGCAGAAACAATATGCTGATTTTATGTTAAAGAGGCCAAAAGTCCATTCGTCTGCTGTAGTTTGTATCGGCCTAAGTGTAATTATCGTGAAACTGTCAATTTAAGCCTCTCTCAGCTCACCATCTTTATTTCAATTATTGCCACATTCTCCTCACTTGACAGATCCCTAGTTTCGAAAGAGAGAAGAAACATGTTGCCTCTTTGGAAAATGTGTGCCAACAGGGAAACATTTACGGAATTCGGTACCCCAACTATTTACTATAAGTTGTTTCTGTAGTGTAGTGGTTATCACGTTCGCCTTACACGCGAAAGGTCCTCGGTTCGAGACCGAGCAGAAACAATATGCTGATTTCATCTTAAAGCGGCCAAAAGTTCATTCGTGTGCTGTAGTTTGTATCGGCCTAAGTGTAATTATCGTATAACTGTCAATGTCAGCCTCTCTCAGCTCACCATCTTTATTTCAATTATTGCCACATTCTCCTCACTTGACAGATCCCTAGTTTCGAAAGAGAGAAGAAACATGTTGCCTCTTTGGAAAATGTGTGCGAACAGGGAAACATTTACGGAATTCGGTACCCCAACTATTTACTATAAGTTGTTTCTGTAGTGTAGTGGTTATCACGTTCTTCTAACACGCGAAAGGTCCTCGGTTCGAGACCGAGCAGAAACAATATGCTGATTTCATCTTAAAGCGGCCAAAAGTCGATTCGTCTGCTGTAGTTTGTATCGGCCAAAGTGTAATTATCGTGAAACTGTCAATTTAAGCCTCTCTCAGCTCACCATCTTTAGTTCAATTATTGCCACATTCTCCTCGCTTGACAGATCCCTAGTTTCGAAAGAGAATAGAAACATGTTGCCTCATTGGAAAATGTTTGCGAACAGGGAAACATTTACGGAATTCGGTACCCCGAGAATTTACTATAAGTTGTTTCTGTAGTGTAGTGGTTATCACGTTCGCCTAACACGCGAAAGGTCCTCGGTTCGAGACCGAGCAGAAACAATATGCTGATTTTATGTTAAAGAGGCCAAAAGTCCATTCGTGTGCTGGAGTTTGTATCGGCCTAAGTGTAATTATCGTATAACTGTCAATGTCAGCCTCTCTCAGCTCACCATCTTTATTTCAATTATTGCCACATTCTCCTCACTTGACAGATCCCTAGTTTCGAAAGAGAAAAGAAACATGTTGCCTCTTTGGAAAATGTGTGCGAACAGGGAAACATTCACGGAATTCGGTACCCCGAGAATTTACTATAAGTTGTTTCTGTAGTGTAGTGGTTATCACGTTCGCCTCACACGCGAAAGGTCCTCGGTTCGAGACAATTTAAGCCTCTCTCAAATTAAGCCTCTCTCAGCTCACCATCTTTATTTCAATTATTGCCACATTCTCCTCACTTGACAGATCCCTAGTTTCGAAAGAGAAAAGAAACATGTTGCCTCTCTGGAAAATGTGTGCGAACAGGGAAACATTTACGGAATTCGGTACCCCGAGAATTTACTATAAGTTGTTTCTGTAGTGTAGTGGTTATCACGTTCGCCTAACACGCGAAAGGTCCTCGGTTCGAGACCGAGCAGAAACAATATGCTGATTTTATGTTAAAGAGGCAAAAAGTCCATTCGTGTGCTGGAGTTTGTATCGGCCTAAGTGCAATTATCGTGAAACTGTCAATTTAAGCCTCTCTCAGCTCACCATCTTAAGTTCAATTATTGCCACATTCTCCTCACTTGACAGATCCCCAGTTTCGAAAGAGAGAAGAAACATGTTGCCTCTTTGGAAAATGTGTGCGAACAGGGAAACATTTACGGAATTCGGTACCCCAACTATTTACTATAAGTTGTTTCTGTAGTGTAGTGGTTATCACGTTCGCCTCACACGCGAAAGGTCCTCGGTTCGAGACCGAGCAGAAACAATATGCTGATTTTATGTTAAAGAGGCCAAAAGTCCATTCGTGTGCTGGAGTTTGTATCGGCCTTAGTGTAATTATCATTAAACTGTCAATTTAAGCCTCTCTCAGCTCACCATCTTTATTTCAATTATTGCCACATTCTCCTCACTTGACAGATCCCTAGTTTCGAAAGAGAATAGAAACATGTTGCCTCTTTGGAAAATGTGTGCCAACAGGGAAACATTTACGGAATTCGGTACCCCAACTATTTACTATAAGTTGTTTCTGTAGTGTAGTAGTTATCACGTTCGCCTCACACGCGAAAGGTCCTCGGTTCGAGACCGAGCAGAAACAATATGCTGATTTTATGTTAAAGAGGCCAAAAGTCCATTCGTGTCCTGTAGTTTGTATCAGCCTAAGTGAAATTATTGTGTAACTGTCAATGTCAGCCTCTCTCAGCTCACCATCTTTATTTCAATTATTGCCACATTCTCCTCACTTGACAGATCCCTAGTTTCGAAAGAGAGAAGAAACATGTTGCCTCTTTGGAAAATGTGTGCCAACAGGGAAACATTTACGGAATTCGGTACCCCAACTATTTACTATAAGTTGTTTCTGTAGTGTAGTGGTTATCACGTTCGCCTAACACGCGAAAGGTCCTCTGTTTCTAGACCGAGCAGAAACAATATGCTGATTTTATGTTAAAGAGGCAAAAAGTCCATTCGTGTGCTGGAGTTTGTATCGGCCTAAGTGAAATTATTGTGTAACTGTCAATGTCAGCCTCTCTCAGCTCACCATCTTTATTTCAATTATTGCCACATTCTCCTCACTTGACAGATCCCTAGTTTCGAAAGAGAGAAGAAACATGTTGCCTCTTTGGAAAATGTGTGCCAACAGGGAAACATTTACGGAATTCGGTACCCCAACTGTTTACTATAAGTTGTTTCTGTAGTGTAGTGGTTATCACGTTCGCCTCACACGCGAAAGGTCCTCGGTTTGAGACCGAGCAGAAACAATATGCTGATTTCATCTTAAAGCGGCCAAAAGTTCATTCGTGTGCTGTAGTTTGTATCGGCCTAAGTGTAATTATCGTGAAACTGTCAATTTAAGCCTCTCTCAGCTCACCATCTTTATTTCAATTATTGCCACATTCTCCTCACTTGACAGATCCCTAGTTTCGAAAGAGAGAAGAAACATGTTGCCTCTTTGGAAAATGTGTGCCAACAGGGAAACATTTACGGAATTCGGTACCCCAACTGTTTACTATAAGTTGTTTCTGTAGTGTAGTGGTTATCACGTTCGCCTTACACGCGAAAGGTCCTCGGTTCGAGACCGAGCAGAAACAATATGCTGATTTTATGTTAAAGAGGCCAAAAGTCCATTCGTGTCCTGTAGTTTGTATCGGCCTAAGTGAAACTATTGTGTAACTGTCAATGTCAGCCTCTCTCAGCTCACCATCTTTATTTCAATTATTGCCACATTCTCCTCACTTGACAGAAAGAGAGAAGAAACATGTTGCCTCTTTGGAAAATGTGTGCCAACAGGGAAACATTTACGGAAATCGGTACCCCAACTATTTACTATAAGTTGTTTCTGTAGTGTAGTGGTTATCATGTTCTTCTAACACGCGAAAGGTCCTCGGTTCGACACCGAGCAGAAACAATATGCTGATTTCATCTTAAAGCGGCCAAAAGTTCATTCGTGTGCTGTAGTTTGTATCGGCCTAAGTGTAATTATCGTATAACTGTCAATGTCAGCCTCTCTCAGCTCACCATCTTTATTTCAATTATTGCCACATTCTCCTCACTTGACAGATCCCTAGTTTCGAAAGAGAGAAGAAACATGTTGCCTCTTTGGAAAATGTGTGCGAACAGGGAAACATTTACGGAATTCGGTACCACGAGAATTTACTATAAGTTGTTTCTGTAGTGTAGTGGTTATCACATTCGCCTAACACGCGAAAGGTCCTCGGTTCGAGACCGAGCAGAAACAATATGCTGATTTTATGTTAAAGAGGCAAAAAGTCCATTCGTGTGCTGGAGTTTGTATCGGCCTAAGTGCAATTATCGTGAAACTGTCAATTTAAGCCTCTCTCAGCTCACCATCTTAAGTTCAACTATTGCCACATTCTCCTCACTTGACAGATCCCCAGTTTCGAAAGAGAGAAGAAACATGTTGCCTCTTTGGAAAATGTGTGCGAACAGGGAAACATTTACGGAATTCGGTACCCCAACTATTTACTATAAGTTGTTTCTGTAGTGTAGTGGTTATCACGTTCGCCTAACACGCGAAAGGTCCTCGGTTCGAGACCGAGCAGAAACAATATGCTGATTTTATGTTAAAGAGGCCAAAAGTCCATTCGTGTGCTGGAGTTTGTATCGGCCTAAGTGTAATTATCGTATGACTGTCAATGTCAGCCTCTCTCAGCTCACCATCTTTATTTCAATTATTGCCACATTCTCCTCACTTGACAGATCCCTAGTTTCGAAAGAGAGAAGAAACATGTTGCCTCTTTGGAAAATGTGTGCGAACAGGGAAACATTCACGGAATTCGGTACCCCGAGAATTTACTATAAGTTGTTTCTGTAGTGTAGTGGTTATCACGTTTGCCTCACACGCGAAAGGTCCTCGGTTAGAGACCGAGCAGAAACAATATGCTGATTTTATGTTAAAGAGGCCAAAAGTCCATTCGTGTGCTGTAGTTTGTATCCGCTCAAGTGAAATTATTGTGTAACTGTCAATGTCGGCCTCTCTCAGCTCACCATCTTTATTTCAATTATTGCCACATTCTCCTCACTTGACAGATCCCTAGTTTCGAAAGAGAGAAGAAACATGTTGCCTCTTTGGAAAATGTGTGCCAACAGGGAAACATTTACGGAATTCGGTACCCCAACTATTTACTATAAGTTGTTTCTGTAGTGTAGTGGTTATCACGTTCGCCTAACACGCGAAAGGTCCTCGGTTCGAGACCGAGCAGAAACAATATGCTGATTTTATGTTAAAGAGGCCAAAAGTTCATTCGTGTGCTGTAGTTTGTATCGGCCTAAGTGTAATTATCGTGAAACTGTCAATTTAAGCCTCTCTCAGCTCACCATCTTAAGTTCAATTATTGCCACATTCTCCTCACTTGACAGATCCCTAGTTTCGAAAGAGAGAAGAAACATGTTGCCTCTTTGGAAAATGTGTGCGAACAGGGAAACATTTACGGAATTCGGTACCCCAACTATTTACTATAAGTTGTTTCTGTAGTGTAGTGGTTATCACGTTCGCCTAACACGCGAAAGGTCCTCGGTTCGAGACCGAGCAGAAACAATATGCTGATTTTATGTTAAAGAGGCCAAAAGTCCATTCGTGTGCTGGAGTTTGTATCGGCCTTAGTGTAATTATCGTTAAACTGTCAATTTAAGCCTCTCTCAGCTCACCATCTTTATTTCAATTATTGCCACATTCTCCTCACTTGACAGATCCCTAGTTTCGAAAGAGAATAGAAACATGTTGCCTCTTTGGAAAATGTGTGCCAACAGGGAAACATTTACGGAATTCGGTACCCCAACTATTTACTATAAGTTGTTTCTGTAGTGTAGTAGTTATCACGTTCGCCTCACACGCGAAAGGTCCTCGGTTCGAGACCGAGCAGAAACAATATGCTAATTTTATGTTAAAGAGGCCAAAAGTCCATTCGTGTCCTGTGGTTTGTATCAGCCTAAGTGAAATTATTGTGTAACTGTCAATGTCAGCCTCTCTCAGCTCACCATCTTTATTTCAATTATTGCCACATTCTCCTCACTTGACAGATCCCTAGTTTCGAAAGAGAGAAGAAACATGTTGCCTCTTTGGAAAATGTGTGCCAACAGGGAAACATTTACGGAATTCGGTACCCCAACTATTTACTATAAGTTGTTTCTGTAGTGTAGTGGTTATCACGTTCGCCTAACACGCGAAAGGTCCTCTGTTTCTAGACCGAGCAGAAACAATATGCTGATTTTATGTTAAAGAGGCAAAAAGACCATTCGTGTGCTGGAGTTTGTATCGGCCTAAGTGTAATTATCGTGAAACTGTCAATTTAAGCCTCTCTCAGCTCACCATCTTTAGTTCAATTATTGCCACATTCTCCTCACTTGACAGATCCCTAGTTTCGAAAGAGAGAAGAAACATGTTGCCTCTTTGGAAAATGTGTGCCAACAGGGAAACATTTACGGAATTCGGTACCCCAACTATTTACTATAAGTTGTTTCTGTAGTGTAGTGGTTATCACGTTCGCCTTACACGCGAAAGGTCCTCTGTTCGAGACAGAGCAGAAACAATATGCTGATTTTATGTTAAAGAGGCCAAAAGTCCATTCGTGTCCTGTAGTTTGTATCGGCCTAAGTGAAACTATTGTGTAACTGTCAATGTCAGCCTCTCTCAGCTCACCATCTTTATTTCAATTATTGCCACATTCTCCTCACTTGACAGAAAGAGAGAAGAAACATGTTGCCTCTTTGGAAAATGTGTGCCAACAGGGAAACATTTACGGAATTCGGTACCCCAACTATTTACTATAAGTTGTTTCTGTAGTGTAGTGGTTATCATGTTCTTCTAACACGCGAAAGGTCCTCGGTTCGACACCGAGCAGAAACAATATGCTGATTTCATCTTAAAGCGGCCAAAAGTTCATTCGTGTGCTGTAGTTGTATCGGCCTAAGTGTAATTATCGTATAACTGTCAATTTAAGCCTCTCTCAGCTCACCATCTTTATTTCAATTATTGCCACATTCTCCTCACTTGACAGATCCCTAGTTTCGAAAGAGAGAAGAAACATGTTGCCTCTTTGGAAAATGTGTGCCAACAGGGAAACATTTACGGAATTCGGTACCCCAACTATTTACTGTAAGTTGTTTCTGTAGTGTAGTGGTTATCATGTTCTTCTAACACGCGAAAGGTCCTCGGTTCGAGACCGAGCAGAAACAATATGCTGATTTCATCTTAAAGCGGCCAAAAGTCGATTCGTCTGCTGTAGTTTGTATCGGCCAAAGTGTAATTATCGTGAAACTGTCAATTTAAGCCTCTTTCAGCTCACCATCTTTAGTTCAATTATTGCCACATTCTCCTCACTTGACAGATCCCTAGTTTCGAAAGAGAATAGAAACATGTTGCCTCATTGGTAAATGTTTGCGAACATGGAAACATTTACAGAATTCGGTACCCCAACTATTTACTATAAGTTGTTTCTGTAGTGTAGTGGTTATCACGTTCGCCTTACACGCGAAAGGTCCTCTGTTCGAGACAGAGCAGAAACAATATGCTGATTTTATGTTAAAGAGGCCAAAAGTCCATTCGTGTCCTGTAGTTTGTATCGGCCTAAGTGAAACTATTGTGTAACTGTCAATGTCAGCCTCTCTCAGCTCACCATCTTTATTTCAATTATTGCCACATTCTCCTCACTTGACAGAAAGAGAGAAGAAACATGTTGCCTCTTTGGAAAATGTGTGCCAACAGGGAAACATTTACGGAATTCGGTACCCCAACTATTTACTATAAGTTGTTTCTGTAGTGTAGTGGTTATCATGTTCTTCTAACACGCGAAAGGTCCTCGGTTCGACACCGAGCAGAAACAATATGCTGATTTCATCTTAAAGCGGCCAAAAGTTCATTCGTGTGCTGTAGTTGTATCGGCCTAAGTGTAATTATCGTATAACTGTCAATTTAAGCCTCTCTCAGCTCACCATCTTTATTTCAATTATTGCCACATTCTCCTCACTTGACAGATCCCTAGTTTCGAAAGAGAGAAGAAACATGTTGCCTCTTTGGAAAATGTGTGCCAACAGGGAAACATTTACGGAATTCGGTACCCCAACTATTTACTGTAAGTTGTTTCTGTAGTGTAGTGGTTATCATGTTCTTCTAACACGCGAAAGGTCCTCGGTTCGAGACCGAGCAGAAACAATATGCTGATTTCATCTTAAAGCGGCCAAAAGTCGATTCGTCTGCTGTAGTTTGTATCGGCCAAAGTGTAATTATCGTGAAACTGTCAATTTAAGCCTCTCTCAGCTCACCATCTTTAGTTCAATTATTGCCACATTCTCCTCACTTGACAGATCCCTAGTTTCGAAAGAGAATAGAAACATGTTGCCTCATTGGTAAATGTTTGCGAACATGGAAACATTTACAGAATTCGGTACCCCAACTATTTACTATAAGTTGTTTCTGTAGTGTAGTGGTTATCACGTTCGCCTCACACGCGAAAGGTCCTCGGTTCGAGACCGAGCAGAAACAATATGCTGATTTTATGTTAAAGAGGCCAAAAGTCCATTCGTGTGCTGGAGTTTGTATCGGCCTTAGTGTAATTATCGTTAAACTGTCAATTTAAGCCTCTCTCAGCTCACCATCTTTATTTCAATTATTGCCACATTCTCCTCACTTGACAGATCCCTAGTTTCGAAAGAGAATAGAAACATGTTGCCTCTTTGGAAAATGTGTGCAAACAGGGAAACATTTACGGAATTCGGTACCCCGAGAATTTACTATAAGTTGTTTCTGTAGTGTAGTGGTTATCACGTTCGCCCAACACGCGAAAGGTCCTCGGTTCGAGACCGAGCAGAAACAATATGCTGATTTTATGTTAAAGAGGCCAAAAGTCCATTCGTGTGCTGGAGTTTGTATCGGCCTAAGTGTAATTATCGTATAACTGTCAATGTCAGCCTCTCTCAGCTCACCATCTTTATTTCAATTATTGCCACATTCTCCTCACTTGACAGATCCCTAGTTTCGAAAGAGAAAAGAAACATGTTGCCTCTTTGGAAAATGTGTGCGAACAGGGAAACATTCACGGAATTCGGTACCCCGAGAATTTACTATAAGTTGTTTCTGTAGTGTAGTGGTTATCACGTTCGCCTCACACGCGAAAGGTCCTCGGTTCGAGACAATTTAAGCCTCTCTCAATTTAAGCCTCTCTCAGCTCACCATCTTTATTTCAATTATTGCCACATTCTCCTCACTTGACAGATCCCTAGTTTCGAAAGAGAAAAGAAACATGTTGCCTCTTTGGAAAATGTGTGCGAACAGGGAAACATTTACGGAATTCGGTACCCCGAGAATTTACTATAAGTTGTTTCTGTAGTGTAGTGGTTATCACGTTCGCCTAACACGCGAAAGGTCCTCGGTTCGAGACCGAGCAGAAACAATATGCTGATTTTATGTTAAAGAGGCAAAAAGTCCATTCGTGTGCTGGAGTTTGTATCGGCCTAAGTGCAATTATCGTGAAACTGTCAATTTAAGCCTCTCTCAGCTCACCATCTTAAGTTCAATTATTGCCACATTCTCCTCACTTGACAGATCCCCAGTTTCGAAAGAGAGAAGAAACATGTTGCCTCTTTGGAAAATGTGTGCGGACAGGGAAACATTTACGGAATTCGGTACCCCAACTATTTACTATAAGTTGTTTCTGTAGTGTAGTGGTTATCACGTTCGCCTCACACGCGAAAGGTCCTCGGTTCGAGACCGAGCAGAAACAATATGCTGATTTTATGTTAAAGAGGCCAAAAGTCCATTCGTGTGCTGGAGTTTGTATCGGCCTTAGTGTAATTATCGTTAAACTGTCAATTTAAGCCTCTCTCAGCTCACCATCTTTATTTCAATTATTGCCACATTCTCCTCACTTGACAGATCCCTAGTTTCGAAAGAGAATAGAAACATGTTGCCTCTTTGGAAAATGTGTGCAAACAGGGAAACATTTACGGAATTCGGTACCACGAGAATTTACTATAAGTTGTTTCTGTAGTGTAGTGGTTATCACATTCGCCTAACACGCGAAAGGTCCTCGGTTCGAGACCGAGCAGAAACAATATGCTGATTTTATGTTAAAGAGGCAAAAAGTCCATTCGTGTGCTGGAGTTTGTATCGGCCTAAGTGCAATTATCGTGAAACTGTCAATTTAAGCCTCTCTCAGCTCACCATCTTAAGTTCAACTATTGCCACATTCTCCTCACTTGACAGATCCCCAGTTTCGAAAGAGAGAAGAAACATGTTGCCTCTTTGGAAAATGTGTGCGAACAGGGAAACATTTACGGAATTCGGTACCCCAACTATTTACTATAAGTTGTTTCTGTAGTGTAGTGGTTATCACGTTCGCCTAACACGCGAAAGGTCCTCGGTTCGAGACCGAGCAGAAACAATATGCTGATTTTATGTTAAAGAGGCCAAAAGTCCATTCGTGTGCTGGAGTTTGTATCGGCCTAAGTGTAATTATCGTATGACTGTCAATGTCAGCCTCTCTCAGCTCACCATCTTTATTTCAATTATTGCCACATTCTCCTCACTTGACAGATCCCTAGTTTCGAAAGAGAGAAGAAACATGTTGCCTCTTTGGAAAATGTGTGCGAACAGGGAAACATTCACGGAATTCGGTACCCCGAGAATTTACTATAAGTTGTTTCTGTAGTGTAGTGGTTATCACGTTTGCCTCACACGCGAAAGGTCCTCGGTTAGAGACCGAGCAGAAACAATATGCTGATTTTATGTTAAAGAGGCCAAAAGTCCATTCGTGTGCTGTAGTTTGTATCCGCTCAAGTGAAATTATTGTGTAACTGTCAATGTCGGCCTCTCTCAGCTCACCATCTTTATTTCAATTATTGCCACATTCTCCTCACTTGACAGATCCCTAGTTTCGAAAGAGAGAAGAAACATGTTGCCTCTTTGGAAAATGTGTGCCAACAGGGAAACATTTACGGAATTCGGTACCCCAACTATTTACTATAAGTTGTTTCTGTAGTGTAGTGGTTATCACGTTCGCCTAACACGCGAAAGGTCCTCGGTTCGAGACCGAGCAGAAACAATATGCTGATTTTATGTTAAAGAGGCCAAAAGTTCATTCGTGTGCTGTAGTTTGTATCGGCCTAAGTGTAATTATCGTGAAACTGTCAATTTAAGCCTCTCTCAGCTCACCATCTTAAGTTCAATTATTGCCACATTCTCCTCACTTGACAGATCCCTAGTTTCGAAAGAGAGAAGAAACATGTTGCCTCTTTGGAAAATGTGTGCGAACAGGGAAACATTTACGGAATTCGGTACCCCAACTATTTACTATAAGTTGTTTCTGTAGTGTAGTGGTTATCACGTTCGCCTAACACGCGAAAGGTCCTCGGTTCGAGACCGAGCAGAAACAATATGCTGATTTTATGTTAAAGAGGCCAAAAGTCCATTCGTGTGCTGGAGTTTGTATCGGCCTTAGTGTAATTATCGTTAAACTGTCAATTTAAGCCTCTCTCAGCTCACCATCTTTATTTCAATTATTGCCACATTCTCCTCACTTGACAGATCCCTAGTTTCGAAAGAGAATAGAAACATGTTGCCTCTTTGGAAAATGTGTGCCAACAGGGAAACATTTACGGAATTCGGTACCCCAACTATTTACTATAAGTTGTTTCTGTAGTGTAGTAGTTATCACGTTCGCCTCACACGCGAAAGGTCCTCGGTTCGAGACCGAGCAGAAACAATATGCTAATTTTATGTTAAAGAGGCCAAAAGTCCATTCGTGTCCTGTGGTTTGTATCAGCCTAAGTGAAATTATTGTGTAACTGTCAATGTCAGCCTCTCTCAGCTCACCATCTTTATTTCAATTATTGCCACATTCTCCTCACTTGACAGATCCCTAGTTTCGAAAGAGAGAAGAAACATGTTGCCTCTTTGGAAAATGTGTGCCAACAGGGAAACATTTACGGAATTCGGTACCCCAACTATTTACTATAAGTTGTTTCTGTAGTGTAGTGGTTATCACGTTCGCCTAACACGCGAAAGGTCCTCTGTTTCTAGACCGAGCAGAAACAATATGCTGATTTTATGTTAAAGAGGCAAAAAGACCATTCGTGTGCTGGAGTTTGTATCGGCCTAAGTGTAATTATCGTGAAACTGTCAATTTAAGCCTCTCTCAGCTCACCATCTTTAGTTCAATTATTGCCACATTCTCCTCACTTGACAGATCCCTAGTTTCGAAAGAGAGAAGAAACATGTTGCCTCTTTGGAAAATGTGTGCCAACAGGGAAACATTTACGGAATTCGGTACCCCAACTATTTACTATAAGTTGTTTCTGTAGTGTAGTGGTTATCACGTTCGCCTTACACGCGAAAGGTCCTCTGTTCGAGACAGAGCAGAAACAATATGCTGATTTTATGTTAAAGAGGCCAAAAGTCCATTCGTGTCCTGTAGTTTGTATCGGCCTAAGTGAAACTATTGTGTAACTGTCAATGTCAGCCTCTCTCAGCTCACCATCTTTATTTCAATTATTGCCACATTCTCCTCACTTGACAGAAAGAGAGAAGAAACATGTTGCCTCTTTGGAAAATGTGTGCCAACAGGGAAACATTTACGGAATTCGGTACCCCAACTATTTACTATAAGTTGTTTCTGTAGTGTAGTGGTTATCATGTTCTTCTAACACGCGAAAGGTCCTCGGTTCGAAACCGAGCAGAAACAATATGCTGATTTCATCTTAAAGCGGCCAAAAGTTCATTCGTGTGCTGTAGTTGTATCGGCCTAAGTGTAATTATCGTATAACTGTCAATTTAAGCCTCTCTCAGCTCACCATCTTTATTTCAATTATTGCCACATTCTCCTCACTTGACAGATCCCTAGTTTCGAAAGAGAGAAGAAACATGTTGCCTCTTTGGAAAATGTGTGCCAACAGGGAAACATTTACGGAATTCGGTACCCCAACTATTTACTGTAAGTTGTTTCTGTAGTGTAGTGGTTATCATGTTCTTCTAACACGCGAAAGGTCCTCGGTTCGAGACCGAGCAGAAACAATATGCTGATTTCATCTTAAAGCGGCCAAAAGTCGATTCGTCTGCTGTAGTTTGTATCGGCCAAAGTGTAATTATCGTGAAACTGTCAATTTAAGCCTCTCTCAGCTCACCATCTTTAGTTCAATTATTGCCACATTCTCCTCACTTGACAGATCCCTAGTTTCGAAAGAGAGAAGAAACATGTTGCCTCTTTGGAAAATGTGTGCGAACAGGGAAACATTTACGGAATTCGGTACCCCGAGAATTTACTATAAGTTGTTTCTGTAGTGTAGTGGTTATCACGTTCGCCTAACACGCGAAAGGTCCTCTGTTTCTAGACCGAGCAGAAACAATATGCTGATTTTATGTTAAAGAGGCAAAAAGACCATTCGTGTGCTGGAGTTTGTATCGGCCTAAGTGTAATTATCGTGAAACTGTCAATTTAAGCCTCTCTCAGCTCACCATCTTTAGTTCAATTATTGCCACATTCTCCTCACTTGACAGATCCCTAGTTTCGAAAGAGAGAAGAAACATGTTGCCTCTTTGGAAAATGTGTGCCAACAGGGAAACATTTACGGAATTCGGTACCCCAACTATTTACTATAAGTTGTTTCTGTAGTGTAGTGGTTATCACGTTCGCCTTACACGCGAAAGGTCCTCTGTTCGAGACAGAGCAGAAACAATATGCTGATTTTATGTTAAAGAGGCCAAAAGTCCATTCGTGTCCTGTAGTTTGTATCGGCCTAAGTGAAACTATTGTGTAACTGTCAATGTCAGCCTCTCTCAGCTCACCATCTTTATTTCAATTATTGCCACATTCTCCTCACTTGACAGAAAGAGAGAAGAAACATGTTGCCTCTTTGGAAAATGTGTGCCAACAGGGAAACATTTACGGAATTCGGTACCCCAACTATTTACTATAAGTTGTTTCTGTAGTGTAGTGGTTATCATGTTCTTCTAACACGCGAAAGGTCCTCGGTTCGAAACCGAGCAGAAACAATATGCTGATTTCATCTTAAAGCGGCCAAAAGTTCATTCGTGTGCTGTAGTTGTATCGGCCTAAGTGTAATTATCGTATAACTGTCAATTTAAGCCTCTCTCAGCTCACCATCTTTATTTCAATTATTGCCACATTCTCCTCACTTGACAGATCCCTAGTTTCGAAAGAGAGAAGAAACATGTTGCCTCTTTGGAAAATGTGTGCCAACAGGGAAACATTTACGGAATTCGGTACCCCAACTATTTACTGTAAGTTGTTTCTGTAGTGTAGTGGTTATCATGTTCTTCTAACACGCGAAAGGTCCTCGGTTCGAGACCGAGCAGAAACAATATGCTGATTTCATCTTAAAGCGGCCAAAAGTCGATTCGTCTGCTGTAGTTTGTATCGGCCAAAGTGTAATTATCGTGAAACTGTCAATTTAAGCCTCTCTCAGCTCACCATCTTTAGTTCAATTATTGCCACATTCTCCTCACTTGACAGATCCCTAGTTTCGAAAGAGAATAGAAACATGTTGCCTCATTGGTAAATGTTTGCGAACATGGAAACATTTACGGAATTCGGTACCCCAACTATTTACTATAAGTTGTTTCTGTAGTGTAGTGGTTATCACGTTCGCCTCACACGCGAAAGGTCCTCGGTTCGAGACCGAGCAGAAACAATATGCTGATTTTATGTTAAAGAGGCCAAAAGTCCATTCGTGTGCTGGAGTTTGTATCGGCCTTAGTGTAATTATCGTTAAACTGTCAATTTAAGCCTCTCTCAGCTCACCATCTTTATTTCAATTATTGCCACATTCTCCTCACTTGACAGATCCCTAGTTTCGAAAGAGAATAGAAACATGTTGCCTCTTTGGAAAATGTGTGCGAACAGGGAAACATTTACGGAATTCGGTACCCCAACTATTTACTATAAGTTGTTTCTGTAGTGTAGTGGTTATCATGTTCTTCTAACACGCGAAAGGTCCTCGGTTCGAGACCGAGCAGAAACAATATGCTGATTTCATCTTAAAGCGGCCAAAAGTCGATTCGTCTGCTGTAGTTTGTATCGGCCAAAGTGTAATTATCGTGAAACTGTCAATTTAAGCCTCTCTCAGCTCACCATCTTTAGTTCAATTATTGCCACATTCTCCTCACTTGACAGATCCCCAGTTTCGAAAGAGAGAAGAAACATGTTGCCTCTTTGGAAAATGTGTGCGGACAGGGAAACATTTACGGAATTCGGTACCCCAACTATTTACTATAAGTTGTTTCTGTAGTGTAGTGGTTATCACGTTCGCCTCACACGCGAAAGGTCCTCGGTTCGAGACCGAGCAGAAACAATATGCTGATTTTATGTTAAAGAGGCCAAAAGTCCATTCGTGTGCTGGAGTTTGTATCGGCCTAAGTGTAATTATCGTGAAACTGTCAATTTAAGCCTCTCTCAGCTCACCATCTTAAGTTCAATTATTGCCACATTCTCCTCACTTGACAGATCCCTAGTTTCGAAAGAGAGAAGAAACATGTTGCCTCTTTGGAAAATGTGTGCGAACAGGGAAACATTTACGGAATTCGGTACCCCAACTATTTACTATAAGTTGTTTCTGTAGTGTAGTGGTTATCACGTTCGCCTAACACGCGAAAGGTCCTCGGTTCGAGACCGAGCAGAAACAATATGCTGATTTTATGTTAAAGAGGCCAAAAGTCCATTCGTGTGCTGGAGTTTGTATCGGCCTTAGTGTAATTATCGTTAAACTGTCAATTTAAGCCTCTCTCAGCTCACCATCTTTATTTCAATTATTGCCACATTCTCCTCACTTGACAGATCCCTAGTTTCGAAAGAGAATAGAAACATGTTGCCTCTTTGGAAAATGTGTGCCAACAGGGAAACATTTACGGAATTCGGTACCCCAACTATTTACTATAAGTTGTTTCTGTAGTGTAGTAGTTATCACGTTCGCCTCACACGCGAAAGGTCCTCGGTTCGAGACCGAGCAGAAACAATATGCTAATTTTATGTTAAAGAGGCCAAAAGTCCATTCGTGTCCTGTGGTTTGTATCAGCCTAAGTGAAATTATTGTGTAACTGTCAATGTCAGCCTCTCTCAGCTCACCATCTTTATTTCAATTATTGCCACATTCTCCTCACTTGACAGATCCCTAGTTTCGAAAGAGAGAAGAAACATGTTGCCTCTTTGGAAAATGTGTGCCAACAGGGAAACATTTACGGAATTCGGTACCCCAACTATTTACTATAAGTTGTTTCTGTAGTGTAGTGGTTATCACGTTCGCCTAACACGCGAAAGGTCCTCTGTTTCTAGACCGAGCAGAAACAATATGCTGATTTTATGTTAAAGAGGCAAAAAGACCATTCGTGTGCTGGAGTTTGTATCGGCCTAAGTGTAATTATCGTGAAACTGTCAATTTAAGCCTCTCTCAGCTCACCATCTTTAGTTCAATTATTGCCACATTCTCCTCACTTGACAGATCCCTAGTTTCGAAAGAGAGAAGAAACATGTTGCCTCTTTGGAAAATGTGTGCCAACAGGGAAACATTTACGGAATTCGGTACCCCAACTATTTACTATAAGTTGTTTCTGTAGTGTAGTGGTTATCACGTTCGCCTTACACGCGAAAGGTCCTCTGTTCGAGACAGAGCAGAAACAATATGCTGATTTTATGTTAAAGAGGCCAAAAGTCCATTCGTGTCCTGTAGTTTGTATCGGCCTAAGTGAAACTATTGTGTAACTGTCAATGTCAGCCTCTCTCAGCTCACCATCTTTATTTCAATTATTGCCACATTCTCCTCACTTGACAGAAAGAGAGAAGAAACATGTTGCCTCTTTGGAAAATGTGTGCCAACAGGGAAACATTTACGGAATTCGGTACCCCAACTATTTACTATAAGTTGTTTCTGTAGTGTAGTGGTTATCATGTTCTTCTAACACGCGAAAGGTCCTCGGTTCGAAACCGAGCAGAAACAATATGCTGATTTCATCTTAAAGCGGCCAAAAGTTCATTCGTGTGCTGTAGTTGTATCGGCCTAAGTGTAATTATCGTATAACTGTCAATTTAAGCCTCTCTCAGCTCACCATCTTTATTTCAATTATTGCCACATTCTCCTCACTTGACAGATCCCTAGTTTCGAAAGAGAGAAGAAACATGTTGCCTCTTTGGAAAATGTGTGCCAACAGGGAAACATTTACGGAATTCGGTACCCCAACTATTTACTGTAAGTTGTTTCTGTAGTGTAGTGGTTATCATGTTCTTCTAACACGCGAAAGGTCCTCGGTTCGAGACCGAGCAGAAACAATATGCTGATTTCATCTTAAAGCGGCCAAAAGTCGATTCGTCTGCTGTAGTTTGTATCGGCCAAAGTGTAATTATCGTGAAACTGTCAATTTAAGCCTCTCTCAGCTCACCATCTTTAGTTCAATTATTGCCACATTCTCCTCACTTGACAGATCCCTAGTTTCGAAAGAGAGAAGAAACATGTTGCCTCTTTGGAAAATGTGTGCGAACAGGGAAACATTTACGGAATTCGGTACCCCGAGAATTTACTATAAGTTGTTTCTGTAGTGTAGTGGTTATCACGTTCGCCTAACACGCGAAAGGTCCTCTGTTTCTAGACCGAGCAGAAACAATATGCTGATTTTATGTTAAAGAGGCAAAAAGACCATTCGTGTGCTGGAGTTTGTATCGGCCTAAGTGTAATTATCGTGAAACTGTCAATTTAAGCCTCTCTCAGCTCACCATCTTTAGTTCAATTATTGCCACATTCTCCTCACTTGACAGATCCCTAGTTTCGAAAGAGAGAAGAAACATGTTGCCTCTTTGGAAAATGTGTGCCAACAGGGAAACATTTACGGAATTCGGTACCCCAACTATTTACTATAAGTTGTTTCTGTAGTGTAGTGGTTATCACGTTCGCCTTACACGCGAAAGGTCCTCTGTTCGAGACAGAGCAGAAACAATATGCTGATTTTATGTTAAAGAGGCCAAAAGTCCATTCGTGTCCTGTAGTTTGTATCGGCCTAAGTGAAACTATTGTGTAACTGTCAATGTCAGCCTCTCTCAGCTCACCATCTTTATTTCAATTATTGCCACATTCTCCTCACTTGACAGAAAGAGAGAAGAAACATGTTGCCTCTTTGGAAAATGTGTGCCAACAGGGAAACATTTACGGAATTCGGTACCCCAACTATTTACTATAAGTTGTTTCTGTAGTGTAGTGGTTATCATGTTCTTCTAACACGCGAAAGGTCCTCGGTTCGAAACCGAGCAGAAACAATATGCTGATTTCATCTTAAAGCGGCCAAAAGTTCATTCGTGTGCTGTAGTTGTATCGGCCTAAGTGTAATTATCGTATAACTGTCAATTTAAGCCTCTCTCAGCTCACCATCTTTATTTCAATTATTGCCACATTCTCCTCACTTGACAGATCCCTAGTTTCGAAAGAGAGAAGAAACATGTTGCCTCTTTGGAAAATGTGTGCCAACAGGGAAACATTTACGGAATTCGGTACCCCAACTATTTACTGTAAGTTGTTTCTGTAGTGTAGTGGTTATCATGTTCTTCTAACACGCGAAAGGTCCTCGGTTCGAGACCGAGCAGAAACAATATGCTGATTTCATCTTAAAGCGGCCAAAAGTCGATTCGTCTGCTGTAGTTTGTATCGGCCAAAGTGTAATTATCGTGAAACTGTCAATTTAAGCCTCTCTCAGCTCACCATCTTTAGTTCAATTATTGCCACATTCTCCTCACTTGACAGATCCCTAGTTTCGAAAGAGAATAGAAACATGTTGCCTCATTGGTAAATGTTTGCGAACATGGAAACATTTACGGAATTCGGTACCCCAACTATTTACTATAAGTTGTTTCTGTAGTGTAGTGGTTATCACGTTCGCCTCACACGCGAAAGGTCCTCGGTTCGAGACCGAGCAGAAACAATATGCTGATTTTATGTTAAAGAGGCCAAAAGTCCATTCGTGTGCTGGAGTTTGTATCGGCCTTAGTGTAATTATCGTTAAACTGTCAATTTAAGCCTCTCTCAGCTCACCATCTTTATTTCAATTATTGCCACATTCTCCTCACTTGACAGATCCCTAGTTTCGAAAGAGAATAGAAACATGTTGCCTCTTTGGAAAATGTGTGCGAACAGGGAAACATTTACGGAATTCGGTACCCCAACTATTTACTATAAGTTGTTTCTGTAGTGTAGTGGTTATCATGTTCTTCTAACACGCGAAAGGTCCTCGGTTCGAGACCGAGCAGAAACAATATGCTGATTTCATCTTAAAGCGGCCAAAAGTCGATTCGTCTGCTGTAGTTTGTATCGGCCAAAGTGTAATTATCGTGAAACTGTCAATTTAAGCCTCTCTCAGCTCACCATCTTTAGTTCAATTATTGCCACATTCTCCTCACTTGACAGATCCCTAGTTTCGAAAGAGAATAGAAACATGTTGCCTCTTTGGAAAATGTGTGCGAACAGGGAAACATTTACGGAATTCGGTACCCCAACTATTTACTATAAGTTGTTTCTGTAGTGTAGTGGTAATCACGTTCGCCTCATACGCGAAAGGTCCTCGGTTCGAGACCGAGCAGAAACAATATGCTGATATCATCTTAAAGCGGCCAAAAGTTCATTCGTGTGCTGTAGTTTGTATCGGCCTAAGTGTAATTATCATATAACTGTCAATGTCAGCCTCTCTCAGCTCACCATCTTTATTTCAATTATTGCCACATTCTCCTCACTTGACAGATCCCTAGTTTCGAAAGAGAGAAGAAACATGTTGCTTCTTTGGAAAATGTGTGCGAACAGGGAAACATTCACGGAATTCGGTACCCCGAGAATTTACTATAAGTTGTTTCTGTAGTGTAGTGGTTATCACGTTCGCCTTACACGCGAAAGGTCCTCGGTTCGAGACCGAGCAGAAACAATATGCTGATTTCATCTTAAATCGGCCAAAAGTTCATTCGTGTGCTGTAGTTTGTATCGGCCTAAGTGTAATTATCGTATAACTGTCAATGTCAGCCTCTCTCAGCTCACCATCTTTATTTCAATTATTGCCACATTCTCCTCACTTGACAGATCCCTAGTTTCGAAAGAGAGAAGAAACATGTTGCCTCTTTGGAAAATGTGTGCGAACAGGGAAACATTTACGGAATTCGGTACCCCAACTATTTACTATAAGTTGTTTCTGTAGTGTAGTGGTTATCATGTTCTTCTAACACGCGAAAGGTCCTCGGTTCGAGACCGAGCAGAAACAATATGCTGATTTCATCTTAAAGCGGCCAAAAGTCGATTCGTCTGCTGTAGATTGTATCGGCCAAAGTGTAATTATCGTGAAACTGTCAATTTAAGCCTCTCTCAGCTCACCATCTTTAGTTCAATTATTGCCACATTCTCCTCACTTGACAGATCCCTAGTTTCGAAAGAGAATAGAAACATGTTGCCTCTTTGGAAAATGTGTGCGAACAGGGAAACATTTACGGAATTCGGTACCCCAACTATTTACTATAAGTTGTTTCTGTAGTGTAGTGGTAATCACGTTCGCCTCACACGCGAAAGGTCCTCGGTTCGAGACCGAGCAGAAACAATATGCTGATATCATCTTAAAGCGGCCAAAAGTTCATTCGTGTGCTGTAGTTTGTATCGGCCTAAGTGTAATTCTATAACTGTCAATGTCAGCCTCTCTCAGCTCACCATCTTTATTTCAATTATTGCCACATTCTCCTCACTTGACAGATCCCTAGTTTCGAAAGAGAGAAGAAACATGTTGCCTCTTTGGAAAATGTTTGCGAACAGGGAAACATTAACGGAATTCGGTACCCCAACTATTTACTATAAGTTGTTTCTGTAGTGTAGTGGTTATCACGTTCGCCTCACACGCGAAAGGTCCTCGGTTCGAGACCGAGCAGAAACAATATGCTGATATCATCTTAAAGCGGCCAAAAGTTCATTCGTGTGCTGTAGTTTGTATCGGCCTAAGTGTAATTCTATAACTGTCAATGTCAGCCTCTCTCAGCTCACCATCTTTATTTCAATTATTGCCACATTCTCCTCACTTGACAGATCCCTAGTTTCGAAAGAGAGAAGAAACATGTTGCCTCTTTGGAAAATGTTTGCGAACAGGGAAACATTAACGGAATTCGGTACCCCAACTATTTACTATAAGTTGTTTCTGTAGTGTAGTGGTTATCACGTGCGCTTCACACGCGAAAGGTCCTCGGTTCGAGACCGAGCAGAAACAATATGCTGATATCATCTTAAAGCGGCCAAAAGTTCATTCGTGTGCTGTAGTTTGTATCGGCCTAAGTGTAATTATCGTATAACTGTCAATGTCAGCCTCTCTCAGCTCACCATCTTTATTTCAATTATTGCCACATTCTCCTCACTTGACAGATCCCTAGTTTCGAAAGAGAGAAGAAACATGTTGCCTCTTTGGAAAATGTGTGCGAACAGGGAAACATTTACGGAATTCGGTACCCCGAGAATTTACTATAAGTTGTTTCTGTAGTGTAGTGGTTATCACGTTCGCCTAACACGCGAAAGGTCCTCGGTTCGAGACCGAGCAGAAACAATATGCTGATTTTATGTTAAAGAGGCCAAAAGTCCATTCGTCTGCTGTAGTTTGTATCGGCCTAAGTGTAATTATTGTGAAACTGTCAATTTAAGCCTCTCTCAGCTCACCATCTTTATTTCAATTATTGCCACATTCTCCTCACTTGACAGATCCCTAGTTTCGAAAGAGAGAAGAAACATGTTGCCTCTTTGGAAAATGTGTGCCAACAGGGAAACATTTACGGAATTCGGTACCCCAACTATTTACTATAAGTTGTTTCTGTAGTGTAGTGGTTATCACGTTCGCCTCACACGCGAAAGGTCCTCGGTTCGAGACCGAGCAGAAACAATATGCCGATTTCATCTTAAAGCGGCCAAAAGTTCATTCGTGTGCTGTAGTTTGTATCGGCCTAAGTGTAATTATCGTATAACTGTCAATGTCAGCCTCTCTCAGCTCACCATCTTTATTTCAATTATTGCCACATTCTCCTCACTTGACAGATCCCTAGTTTCGAAAGAGAGAAGAAACATGTTGCCTCTTTGGAAAATGTGTGCGAACAGGGAAACATTCACGGAATTCGGTACCCCGAGAATTTACTATAAGTTGTTTCTGTAGTGTAGTGTTTATCACGTTCTTCTAACACGCGAAAGGTCCTCGATTCGAGACCGAGCAGAAACAATATGCTGATTTCATCTTAAAGCGGCCAAAAGTCCATTCGTCTGTTGTAGTTTGTATCGGCCTAAGTGTAATTATCTTGTAATTGTCAATTTAAGCCTCTCTCAGCTCACCATCTTTATTTCAATTATTGCCACATTCTCCTCACTTGACATATCCCTAGTTTCGAAAGAGAGAAGAAACATGTTGCCTCTTTGGAAAATGTGTGCCAACAGGGAAACATTTACGGAATTCGGTACCCCAACTATTTACTATAAGTTGTTTCTGTAGTGTAGTGGTTATCACGTTCGCCTCACACGCGAAAGGTCCTCGGTTCGAGACCGAGCAGAAACAATATGCTGATTTCATCTTAAAGCGGCCAAAAGTTCATTCGTGTGCTGTAGTTTGTATCGGCCTAAGTGTAATTATCGTATAACTCTCAATGTCAGCCTCTCTCAGCTCACCATCTTTATTTCAATTATTGCCACATTCTCCTCACTTGACAGATCCCTAGTTTCGAAAGAGAGAAGAAACATGTTGCCTCTTTGGAAAATGTGTGCGAACAGGGAAACATTCACGGAATTCGGTACCCCGAGAATTTACTATAAGTTGTTTCTGTAGTGTAGTGTTTATCACGTTCTTCTAACACGCGAAAGGTCCTCGATTCGAGACCGAGCAGAAACAATATGCTGATTTCATCTTAAAGCGGCCAAAAGTCCATTCGTCTGCTGTAGTTTGTATCGGCCTAAGTGTAATTATCGTGAAACTGTCAATTTAAGCCTCTCTCAGCTCACCATCTTTATTTCAATTATTGCCACATTCTCCTCACTTGACAGATCCCTAGTTTCCAAAGAGAGAAGAAACATGTTGCCTCTTTGGAAAATGTGTGCGAACAGGGAAACATTCACGGAATTTGGTACCCCGAGAATTTACTATAAGTTGTTTCTGTAGTGTAGTGGTTATCACGTTCGCCTAACACGCGAAAGGTCCTCGGTTCGAGACCGAGCAGAAACAATATGCTGATTTTATGTTAAAGAGGCCAAAAGTCCATTCGTGTGCTGGAGTTTGTATCGGCCTTAGTGTAATTATCGTTAAACTGTCAATTTAAGCCTCTCTCAGCTCACCATCTTTATTTCAATTATTGCCACATTCTCCTCACTTGACAGATCCCTAGTTTCGAAAGAGAATAGAAACATGTTGCCTCTTTGGAAAATGTGTGCCAACAGGGAAACATTTACGGAATTCGGTACCCCAACTATTTACTATAAGTTGTTTCTGTAGTGTAGTAGTTATCACGTTCGCCTCACACGCGAAAGGTCCTCGGTTCGAGACCGAGCAGAAACAATATGCTAATTTTATGTTAAAGAGGCCAAAAGTCCATTCGTGTCCTGTGGTTTGTATCAGCCTAAGTGAAATTATTGTGTAACTGTCAATGTCAGCCTCTCTCAGCTCACCATCTTTATTTCAATTATTGCCACATTCTCCTCACTTGACAGATCCCTAGTTTCGAAAGAGAGAAGAAACATGTTGCCTCTTTGGAAAATGTGTGCCAACAGGGAAACATTTACGGAATTCGGTACCCCAACTATTTACTATAAGTTGTTTCTGTAGTGTAGTGGTTATCACGTTCGCCTAACACGCGAAAGGTCCTCTGTTTCTAGACCGAGCAGAAACAATATGCTGATTTTATGTTAAAGAGGCAAAAAGACCATTCGTGTGCTGGAGTTTGTATCGGCCTAAGTGTAATTATCGTGAAACTGTCAATTTAAGCCTCTCTCAGCTCACCATCTTTAGTTCAATTATTGCCACATTCTCCTCACTTGACAGATCCCTAGTTTCGAAAGAGAGAAGAAACATGTTGCCTCTTTGGAAAATGTGTGCCAACAGGGAAACATTTACGGAATTCGGTACCCCAACTATTTACTATAAGTTGTTTCTGTAGTGTAGTGGTTATCACGTTCGCCTTACACGCGAAAGGTCCTCTGTTCGAGACAGAGCAGAAACAATATGCTGATTTTATGTTAAAGAGGCCAAAAGTCCATTCGTGTCCTGTAGTTTGTATCGGCCTAAGTGAAACTATTGTGTAACTGTCAATGTCAGCCTCTCTCAGCTCACCATCTTTATTTCAATTATTGCCACATTCTCCTCACTTGACAGAAAGAGAGAAGAAACATGTTGCCTCTTTGGAAAATGTGTGCCAACAGGGAAACATTTACGGAATTCGGTACCCCAACTATTTACTATAAGTTGTTTCTGTAGTGTAGTGGTTATCATGTTCTTCTAACACGCGAAAGGTCCTCGGTTCGACACCGAGCAGAAACAATATGCTGATTTCATCTTAAAGCGGCCAAAAGTTCATTCGTGTGCTGTAGTTGTATCGGCCTAAGTGTAATTATCGTATAACTGTCAATTTAAGCCTCTCTCAGCTCACCATCTTTATTTCAATTATTGCCACATTCTCCTCACTTGACAGATCCCTAGTTTCGAAAGAGAGAAGAAACATGTTGCCTCTTTGGAAAATGTGTGCCAACAGGGAAACATTTACGGAATTCGGTACCCCAACTATTTACTGTAAGTTGTTTCTGTAGTGTAGTGGTTATCATGTTCTTCTAACACGCGAAAGGTCCTCGGTTCGAGACCGAGCAGAAACAATATGCTGATTTCATCTTAAAGCGGCCAAAAGTCGATTCGTCTGCTGTAGTTTGTATCGGCCAAAGTGTAATTATCGTGAAACTGTCAATTTAAGCCTCTCTCAGCTCACCATCTTTAGTTCAATTATTGCCACATTCTCCTCACTTGACAGATCCCTAGTTTCGAAAGAGAATAGAAACATGTTGCCTCATTGGTAAATGTTTGCGAACATGGAAACATTTACAGAATTCGGTACCCCAACTATTTACTATAAGTTGTTTCTGTAGTGTAGTGGTTATCACGTTCGCCTTACACGCGAAAGGTCCTCTGTTCGAGACAGAGCAGAAACAATATGCTGATTTTATGTTAAAGAGGCCAAAAGTCCATTCGTGTCCTGTAGTTTGTATCGGCCTAAGTGAAACTATTGTGTAACTGTCAATGTCAGCCTCTCTCAGCTCACCATCTTTATTTCAATTATTGCCACATTCTCCTCACTTGACAGAAAGAGAGAAGAAACATGTTGCCTCTTTGGAAAATGTGTGCCAACAGGGAAACATTTACGGAATTCGGTACCCCAACTATTTACTATAAGTTGTTTCTGTAGTGTAGTGGTTATCATGTTCTTCTAACACGCGAAAGGTCCTCGGTTCGACACCGAGCAGAAACAATATGCTGATTTCATCTTAAAGCGGCCAAAAGTTCATTCGTGTGCTGTAGTTGTATCGGCCTAAGTGTAATTATCGTATAACTGTCAATTTAAGCCTCTCTCAGCTCACCATCTTTATTTCAATTATTGCCACATTCTCCTCACTTGACAGATCCCTAGTTTCGAAAGAGAGAAGAAACATGTTGCCTCTTTGGAAAATGTGTGCCAACAGGGAAACATTTACGGAATTCGGTACCCCAACTATTTACTGTAAGTTGTTTCTGTAGTGTAGTGGTTATCATGTTCTTCTAACACGCGAAAGGTCCTCGGTTCGAGACCGAGCAGAAACAATATGCTGATTTCATCTTAAAGCGGCCAAAAGTCGATTCGTCTGCTGTAGTTTGTATCGGCCAAAGTGTAATTATCGTGAAACTGTCAATTTAAGCCTCTCTCAGCTCACCATCTTTAGTTCAATTATTGCCACATTCTCCTCACTTGACAGATCCCTAGTTTCGAAAGAGAATAGAAACATGTTGCCTCATTGGTAAATGTTTGCGAACATGGAAACATTTACAGAATTCGGTACCCCAACTATTTACTATAAGTTGTTTCTGTAGTGTAGTGGTTATCACGTTCGCCTTACACGCGAAAGGTCCTCGGTTCGAGACCGAGCAGAAACAATATGCTGATTTTATGTTAAAGAGGCCAAAAGTCCATTCGTGTGCTGGAGTTTGTATCGGCCTTAGTGTAATTATCGTTAAACTGTCAATTTAAGCCTCTCTCAGCTCACCATCTTTATTTCAATTATTGCCACATTCTCCTCACTTGACAGATCCCTAGTTTCGAAAGAGAATAGAAACATGTTGCCTCTTTGGAAAATGTGTGCAAACAGGGAAACATTTACGGAATTCGGTACCCCGAGAATTTACTATAAGTTGTTTCTGTAGTGTAGTGGTTATCACGTTCGCCCAACACGCGAAAGGTCCTCGGTTCGAGACCGAGCAGAAACAATATGCTGATTTTATGTTAAAGAGGCCAAAAGTCCATTCGTGTGCTGGAGTTTGTATCGGCCTAAGTGTAATTATCGTATAACTGTCAATGTCAGCCTCTCTCAGCTCACCATCTTTATTTCAATTATTGCCACATTCTCCTCACTTGACAGATCCCTAGTTTCGAAAGAGAAAAGAAACATGTTGCCTCTTTGGAAAATGTGTGCGAACAGGGAAACATTCACGGAATTCGGTACCCCGAGAATTTACTATAAGTTGTTTCTGTAGTGTAGTGGTTATCACGTTCGCCTCACACGCGAAAGGTCCTCGGTTCGAGACAATTTAAGCCTCTCTCAATTTAAGCCTCTCTCAGCTCACCATCTTTATTTCAATTATTGCCACATTCTCCTCACTTGACAGATCCCTAGTTTCGAAAGAGAAAAGAAACATGTTGCCTCTTTGGAAAATGTGTGCGAACAGGGAAACATTTACGGAATTCGGTACCCCGAGAATTTACTATAAGTTGTTTCTGTAGTGTAGTGGTTATCACGTTCGCCTAACACGCGAAAGGTCCTCGGTTCGAGACCGAGCAGAAACAATATGCTGATTTTATGTTAAAGAGGCAAAAAGTCCATTCGTGTGCTGGAGTTTGTATCGGCCTAAGTGCAATTATCGTGAAACTGTCAATTTAAGCCTCTCTCAGCTCACCATCTTAAGTTCAATTATTGCCACATTCTCCTCACTTGACAGATCCCCAGTTTCGAAAGAGAGAAGAAACATGTTGCCTCTTTGGAAAATGTGTGCGGACAGGGAAACATTTACGGAATTCGGTACCCCAACTATTTACTATAAGTTGTTTCTGTAGTGTAGTGGTTATCACGTTCGCCTCACACGCGAAAGGTCCTCGGTTCGAGACCGAGCAGAAACAATATGCTGATTTTATGTTAAAGAGGCCAAAAGTCCATTCGTGTGCTGGAGTTTGTATCGGCCTTAGTGTAATTATCGTTAAACTGTCAATTTAAGCCTCTCTCAGCTCACCATCTTTATTTCAATTATTGCCACATTCTCCTCACTTGACAGATCCCTAGTTTCGAAAGAGAATAGAAACATGTTGCCTCTTTGGAAAATGTGTGCAAACAGGGAAACATTTACGGAATTCGGTACCACGAGAATTTACTATAAGTTGTTTCTGTAGTGTAGTGGTTATCACATTCGCCTAACACGCGAAAGGTCCTCGGTTCGAGACCGAGCAGAAACAATATGCTGATTTTATGTTAAAGAGGCAAAAAGTCCATTCGTGTGCTGGAGTTTGTATCGGCCTAAGTGCAATTATCGTGAAACTGTCAATTTAAGCCTCTCTCAGCTCACCATCTTAAGTTCAACTATTGCCACATTCTCCTCACTTGACAGATCCCCAGTTTCGAAAGAGAGAAGAAACATGTTGCCTCTTTGGAAAATGTGTGCGAACAGGGAAACATTTACGGAATTCGGTACCCCAACTATTTACTATAAGTTGTTTCTGTAGTGTAGTGGTTATCACGTTCGCCTAACACGCGAAAGGTCCTCGGTTCGAGACCGAGCAGAAACAATATGCTGATTTTATGTTAAAGAGGCCAAAAGTCCATTCGTGTGCTGGAGTTTGTATCGGCCTAAGTGTAATTATCGTATGACTGTCAATGTCAGCCTCTCTCAGCTCACCATCTTTATTTCAATTATTGCCACATTCTCCTCACTTGACAGATCCCTAGTTTCGAAAGAGAGAAGAAACATGTTGCCTCTTTGGAAAATGTGTGCGAACAGGGAAACATTCACGGAATTCGGTACCCCGAGAATTTACTATAAGTTGTTTCTGTAGTGTAGTGGTTATCACGTTTGCCTCACACGCGAAAGGTCCTCGGTTAGAGACCGAGCAGAAACAATATGCTGATTTTATGTTAAAGAGGCCAAAAGTCCATTCGTGTGCTGTAGTTTGTATCCGCTCAAGTGAAATTATTGTGTAACTGTCAATGTCGGCCTCTCTCAGCTCACCATCTTTATTTCAATTATTGCCACATTCTCCTCACTTGACAGATCCCTAGTTTCGAAAGAGAGAAGAAACATGTTGCCTCTTTGGAAAATGTGTGCCAACAGGGAAACATTTACGGAATTCGGTACCCCAACTATTTACTATAAGTTGTTTCTGTAGTGTA